>NW_028232874.1:0-155409 GCF_057557595.1 Rhyacophila brunnea
ATTTTGATGTTTTTTTTCATTACAAAAAAGTGATAAAAGGCTATTAAATTTGTAAAAGACATCAATGGCTTTATATTTTATTCACTAAAACTGAAAGATTATAGATGAAGATTAACTGATCATTGAAAACATGGTAAGAAATAATATCATAAACGAGTGATAAATATAATAATAGAGTCGCCCCTACCCTAGAAGGGCGACTCTATTGTTGTGTTCATTGCATCGTAATTTCAAAAATATAAATCTATTATTTTTATAGAAACATAGATTATCATATATAAATTGTCGAATATTTTGCTATAAAATACACTTTTTATAATAAAATCAAGTATTTATGCATTTTTCACTTTATATCAGAGCAATATGTTTATTATTTCTGTATATATATTTACTTTTTAAACATGACAAATCTAAAAAAAAAGGCTAACTACTTTTTTATTATATGGTAAATGCATTATAATAAATGTTATAAGAAAAAAACAGAAAATAAAACTATTAATAACTAGATATTAAAAGAAAAATGCTAATTTCTATTATTATAAATAAAGAAATAGTATTTAACAAACACCGTATTCTAAAATAGACATTTTTTCTTCATCCTAGCTGAACTATATAACAATTTATGTATTTTTTTAACAACAATTAATTATAAATGTTCTATTATAGATATATTCAACATTAGATGTGTTAATTTGCAAGAGAAAAATACCAAAAAAGGGTTTTTATTCAGCTATCTAACAGAATTAGCCCCTCTTTATAGTTATTTAGGCGACTATATGTATCAAATAGCATATAAATCACCAGAATAGTATATAAAAAATCCCTTTCTTTAAATTTTTAATCATTAAATCTGTTGTTTGTTTTACTTTAGCAAGCAGATTTAAACTCAAAATCATGTCTATTTACTCGAAATGTGTTATCGATGTGTGTGAATAATTTACAAAATACATTATATTGGGTTTTAATTATATCTCAGTATATAAAAAATCGAAAAAGTTGGTATTTTAGATGATTAGAAATACAAAAAAAAATTACATAAAATTAAAAAAAAAGAAGAAAAAAAAACATTTTTCTTCATTTACTTAATAAATTAAACAGCTTTTTTGACATTTAACTCATAAAAATTACCTATTTTAGCATTATCCACCTTTATTTTCGTACATAAGAAACATACCTAAAATATATTATAAATAAACATCAAAATCAATTAAATGATATCAAAATCTTTTTTTATAATTGAATATTTTTGTAAGATATAACAATATATTCAATATTTTATGTAATTGATCATTAAAAGAAAAAAAAAATAATAGGACCCTTAAACTTTCTACTAAAATCCCATATCAAAATACATCAAGCATAATCTATATCGATTTATAATTCAAAACAAAATGTTTTCGATTTGGTGTATATGATAGTTATTATCACATAAAAAAACCACTAAAATAAAGAAAAAAAATAGTCGACTTAATCCACACATAAAAGTTTCAGAAACAAGAAAAATATAAAATTTATGATTTTCTAAGTATTTTACGTTTTAAAAAGATAATTTCAATAGGGAAAACTTTATTTTATTACAAGAAAAAAAATCCCTTTTTTTTGCGATGTCATTAATTATTAAAAAAAATCGCAGATAATGAGAAATATGAGAAAGTCAGAATGTGTATCTTAGCTTATAAAAGTATGATCAGCAAGTAAAAATTGTTTTTTTTGCCAAACAGGACTTGGTTCTAGGTTTTTTTTAAGACAGAAAAAAATATGGCAACATATAAAGCTTGGAATTGACCAAAAAATCAATAAATTCACCTTTTCTGGTTAACAAAACAAATGTACTAATATTAGCTATGTCTAGTAGAGTATATAAATATCCATTATAAGGCAAAAAAATCTTAAATATAACCAAGTTTGTTATGGCTATATATCCACAAAAAGATGATTTTATCTTCTATCAACTTTAGATAATGTATTTTATATGTGATAAATTATCATTGTACGATTTCTTTCTATGCTAGTGGACATATTTATCACCACTTATTCGGCTATTCAGCGACATAATTCAGCTAAAAGTAATAAAATTATGATTAAAATGAGATTGATATGTCTTTTTAGCATTAAAAAAATACATAAAACTTGTTTTTTCTCATCTCGCTGCAGACATATTATATTTAAAATAGCATAGAAAAATGATAATATAACATTACTCATAAAATATTTATAATAAAATTGACTATTAATATAAATTTATTTTGAAACAAGCTGTTTTTTTAACATAAAAGATTTATTCTATACAACTAGAAAAGTAGAAAACCGCCTATATAAAGAAAAAAACCAAAAGATTGGTATAAATATGATGATTAAGCCACAAATAATCAATCAAAATTACAATTTATATGGAATAAAATAGGACAATAACTATAGTTGTCTATCAGAGACGTAATTTATAATTCAATATTGTCAATATTAGTGCATTAAACTTCAAATTGTTACATCAAATTCTAATATCTGGTGTCTAAATAGAAAAATGTA
Organism: Rhyacophila brunnea; assembly: GCF_057557595.1. Lineage (NCBI taxonomy): Eukaryota > Metazoa > Arthropoda > Insecta > Trichoptera > Rhyacophilidae > Rhyacophila > Rhyacophila brunnea. The sequence continues at coordinate 2,527 of NW_028232874.1, forward strand.
TTTTTGAATTTTCAATCTATTTATATTTCCTTTGAAAATTTCATTTTCTTAAAAGATGAATCTATTATTAGATTATACTAAATTACTAAGCACGAAAACTATTTCGATTTCGCCAGTATATTTCTATATATATGAAAAATAAAATAAAAAACTTAAAAAAATAATAATTTATTAACAAGATAATCTTAAACAAAGAAATAAATGGGAAATAGAAATACATATAATTAAATCTCAAAAATTTTCATATTATTATTTAATTAACAAATAATCTTAACATAATTAAATATTTATGGTTTTGAATATTATAAAGAACAATTGATGAGAAGATCTTTAGAATCAAAAATCTAGTTTAATGTAAATAATAGACACATATATTTGCGTATTATTATTATTTATGTCAATATTAATAATTTTATGGTGATTTAATAATTTATAGATTCTAAATGAAAATTTAAATAAAATCAGAAGAATATTTCGGATAAATAATTTATAAAAAAAAGTATAATAGTTTGTAAAAAAATGGTTAAAAAATATAATAAAATAAATCACAATTTATTGTATCATTATATATAAAATATTTTCTTTTTTGTTATTCTTTCTCGTAATCTAATTTAAAAGAAAAATCGAATGTTTTGATAACTATATTTTATATCTAGAAAGTTCAAAATTAGAATAGAAAAACAATATGCTAGCATATAATTTTATTTAAGAACGCTTTTCTAACATCACGATGTGTTCGAATATCTTAATCTAAAGATACAATATCCAATAATAACAAAAAAAAATAAAATAGAATGAATATATTTTTTGTTTATAATAGAAAGAAAAAAGCATTGTTCAGAATTTAAAGATAATAATTATAAAAGTAATAAGAATTAATTTTACTTTTACAATAAAAAAGTAAATTATTAATAATTTTGTGGATTAAGGGATGGTAAAAAGTAAAAAAATATCAAAAAACCATAAAAATAATGGTATAATTATCATTGAAAAAGATTAAACATGAAAATATCGTATAAATAATTGCATTGTTGACATTTAGTTATATCTTTATGATCTCAGTTGCATAAGAATATATAGACATGAACTTTCGGACTTTAATGTTATCATAGCGATGATTAAAAAGATAAACTAAAATAGAAAATCTGATAAAGGATATACAGAGCTTTGTTTTTTTTTTCAAAAATATGCCCCATTTTCAGAAAAAAACGCATATTTATAAACTCAATGGATAGAATATCAGTTCTATGACAAAAATTCGAAGAAATAGACGGAAATATCATGGTAAAAATCGTATGATTTAATTTTCTTATCTAGAAAAGGGGTAAATTTGATCAATGACCATTTTAGATCAGCTTCTTTAGATAAAGGGCAAAAGAAAACTGTTGAGAACATAACACAGGTTTATAAAAACTAAAAAATAAAACGATTCATATATTTCTATTCATAAATTCTAGTAAATATATAATTTTTTTCAAGAATCGCGAAATTTTTCCAAAAAATATATAAATAAAAGAATTCTAGTAATAGCAGTGATATGAATAATAAAATATAATTAAATACAAAGTAACGATATTAAACCTTTATATACATTCGCTTTCAAAATTCAAAAATCAAGATTATTATAACTAAAATGAAGCAAAACAGAATATTTAACATATACGATAAAACATCTTATAGAAGCTTAAGATTATTAATACATTAAAATACAAAATTGAATTATTGTAAGCAAATAATTATATCCAACGAAAAACGTAAAACATAAAAACAAAACAGCAAATGTTGATATATAAATAATATCAAATAATTATTCAATTTACAGTGTGTATTTAATTTATTTCCTTGTCTATAATTATATTAAAATTTTAACCTTCGATTTAATCTTGCCAAACAAACTTTATAAAAAAAATGTCCAAATTAATTAAAATTAAACCCATGTCTATAATCATTGTAAAATTTGAACCTTCAGACAAAATCCATCTAAATAAAATTTCAAAAAAAAAATTTCAAAATTGATTTTATTTAACCCACGTCTAAAATCATTATAAAACATATATCTTCGGAATATACCATAATTCTTGAATAAAATTCTATAAATATGAAAATTCTACTATAATATTCACTTGAAACAGTAAATGCTTGGCAATTTAATAATTTGAGTGGATAGAACCATGAATTTTTAAATCTAGAAATATAAAATTTATGTTCACATTTGAAAAGCTAACTATTAGATTTATTAAAAAATGGAAGATAACGAAAAAAATATAAAGTCATTTACAAAAAATGAAAACCTAATAGCTATAAAATTGGTTTAAAATATAATAATAAATTTTCTAGTTTTTATCGAATTGTAAAAAAAACAACAAATATATTATTTAGTACAACAAATAAAAATAAAATCTAAAATAACATACGATTTTTGATTTTATTTATATAAAAACAGAAAAAGAAACAAAATTTATCATAATGTAATAGTTATATCGATTAGAGAATAAATATAAAAACATTATATTACGCTATTCAAATCAAATATAATAAAGTATAAAATAATAAAATAGTTCATATAGAAGAGGTTTCTCAGCATATTAATATCTTTTTTGTTATTCAAAGAGCATAAAAAAAGACTATCATGTATATGAATAAACCCAGTCTTTTAAAATTTAAGAGATAGAATCTATAAAAGTATATATAGTTAAACACAAAATAATCGTTTTTATATAGTAAAACATATAAAAATGTAACGAGTAATATTCAAACCTATTTATAAGAAAAAAAATTATTATGCAATTAAATATTAATCTTTAAATAGTTAAACATATAATTTGAAATCAATTATCTATAAAAACAAAAAAAACCTTTTTTTATTCACATAAGGCTTATTATGTAATTTTATAAACAAATAAAACAGCTATCAAGAAAAGGGAAAAAAAAAACATTGTATTTTTAAGATAAAACTCACACTACGATACAGAAGATAAGTTTTTATTGTTACAGCTTATGGATTTTAAAAACGAAAAACTTCAAATTATAGCAGAAGGAATTGCATAAAAAACCTTTTTTATATTGTTTCATACCACTAATAGTATTTTTTATCGTTTTTTACAAACACGGATATGTGATTTTTTATGTCAATCGAATAGATTTAAAATCACAAATAAATGTAAACTTTTACTATAGAAAAAAGCATCAGAACTTATTTGTGTTAACTTTTGTAGACAATTGCTTCTATTTAACATATATATATAAAATATCCAAAATACAACAATTTAAATAATGCAAGTTATATAAAATCCAGGTTTTATGGTGCCAAGAAAAGACGAAAAATGTATTTATTACATTTTTGGATATAATTTTAAAATATTTGGCTGTTGAAGCAATCTTAAAATATAAGAGTGATTATATCTTGCAATTTTATCGCTTATTTATGTTTTATTTTGTAATCTAGCACAGATTTTGATGTTTTTTTTCATTACAAAAAAGTGATAAAAGGCTATTAAATTTGTAAAAGACATCAATGGCTTTATATTTTATTCACTAAAACTGAAAGATTATAGATGAAGATTAACTGATCATTGAAAACATGGTAAGAAATAATATCATAAACGAGTGATAAATATAATAATAGAGTCGCCCCTACCCTAGAAGGGCGACTCTATTGTTGTGTTCATTGCATCGTAATTTCAAAAATATAAATCTATTATTTTTATAGAAACATAGATTATCATATATAAATTGTCGAATATTTTGCTATAAAATACACTTTTTATAATAAAATCAAGTATTTATGCATTTTTCACTTTATATCAGAGCAATATGTTTATTATTTCTGTATATATATTTACTTTTTAAACATGACAAATCTAAAAAAAAAGGCTAACTACTTTTTTATTATATGGTAAATGCATTATAATAAATGTTATAAGAAAAAAACAGAAAATAAAACTATTAATAACTAGATATTAAAAGAAAAATGCTAATTTCTATTATTATAAATAAAGAAATAGTATTTAACAAACACCGTATTCTAAAATAGACATTTTTTCTTCATCCTAGCTGAACTATATAACAATTTATGTATTTTTTTAACAACAATTTATTATAAATGTTCTATTATAGATATATTCAACATTAGATGTGTTAATTTGCAAGAGAAAAATACCAAAAAAGGGTTTTTATTCAGCTATCTAACAGAATTAGCCCCTCTTTATAGTTATTTAGGCGACTATATGTATCAAATAGCATATAAATCACCAGAATAGTATATAAAAAATCCCTTTCTTTAAATTTTTAATCATTAAATCTGTTGTTTGTTTTACTTTAGCAAGCAGATTTAAACTCAAAATCATGTCTATTTACTCGAAATGTGTTATCGATGTGTGTGAATAATTTACAAAATACATTATATTGGGTTTTAATTATATCTCAGTATATAAAAAATCGAAAAAGTTGGTATTTTAGATGATTAGAAATACAAAAAAAAATTACATAAAATTAAAAAAAAAGAAGAAAAAAAAACATTTTTCTTCATTTACTTAATAAATTAAACAGCTTTTTTGACATTTAACTCATAAAAATTACCTATTTTAGCATTATCCACCTTTATTTTCGTACATAAGAAACATACCTAAAATATATTATAAATAAACATCAAAATCAATTAAATGATATCAAAATCTTTTTTTATAATTGAATATTTTTGTAAGATATAACAATATATTCAATATTTTATGTAATTGATCATTAAAAGAAAAAAAAAATAATAGGACCCTTAAACTTTCTACTAAAATCCCATATCAAAATACATCAAGCATAATCTATATCGATTTATAATTCAAAACAAAATGTTTTCGATTTGGTGTATATGATAGTTATTATCACATAAAAAAACCACTAAAATAAAGAAAAAAAATAGTCGACTTAATCCACACATAAAAGTTTCAGAAACAAGAAAAATATAAAATTTATGATTTTCTAAGTATTTTACGTTTTAAAAAGATAATTTCAATAGGGAAAACTTTATTTTATTACAAGAAAAAAAATCCCTTTTTTTTGCGATGTCATTAATTATTAAAAAAAATCGCAGATAATGAGAAATATGAGAAAGTCAGAATGTGTATCTTAGCTTATAAAAGTATGATCAGCAAGTAAAAATTGTTTTTTTTGCCAAACAGGACTTGGTTCTAGGTTTTTTTTAAGACAGAAAAAAATATGGCAACATATAAAGCTTGGAATTGACCAAAAAATCAATAAATTCACCTTTTCTGGTTAACAAAACAAATGTACTAATATTAGCTATGTCTAGTAGAGTATATAAATATCCATTATAAGGCAAAAAAATCTTAAATATAACCAAGTTTGTTATGGCTATATATCCACAAAAAGATGATTTTATCTTCTATCAACTTTAGATAATGTATTTTATATGTGATAAATTATCATTGTACGATTTCTTTCTATGCTAGTGGACATATTTATCACCACTTATTCGGCTATTCAGCGACATAATTCAGCTAAAAGTAATAAAATTATGATTAAAATGAGATTGATATGTCTTTTTAGCATTAAAAAAATACATAAAACTTGTTTTTTCTCATCTCGCTGCAGACATATTATATTTAAAATAGCATAGAAAAATGATAATATAACATTACTCATAAAATATTTATAATAAAATTGACTATTAATATAAATTTATTTTGAAACAAGCTGTTTTTTTAACATAAAAGATTTATTCTATACAACTAGAAAAGTAGAAAACCGCCTATATAAAGAAAAAAACCAAAAGATTGGTATAAATATGATGATTAAGCCACAAATAATCAATCAAAATTACAATTTATATGGAATAAAATAGGACAATAACTATAGTTGTCTATCAGAGACGTAATTTATAATTCAATATTGTCAATATTAGTGCATTAAACTTCAAATTGTTACATCAAATTCTAATATCTGGTGTCTAAATAGAAAAATGTATTTTTGAATTTTCAATCTATTTATATTTCCTTTGAAAATTTCATTTTCTTAAAAGATGAATCTATTATTAGATTATACTAAATTACTAAGCACGAAAACTATTTCGATTTCGCCAGTATATTTCTATATATATGAAAAATAAAATAAAAAACTTAAAAAAATAATAATTTATTAACAAGATAATCTTAAACAAAGAAATAAATGGGAAATAGAAATACATATAATAAAATCTCAAAACTTTTCATACTATTGTTTAATTAACAAATAATCTTAACATAAAAAAAAATTTCGGTTTTAAATATTATAAAGAACAATTGATATGTCGATCTTTAGAGTCAGAAAATCTAGTTTAATGTATATAATAGACATATATATGCGTATTATCATTATAAATGTCAATATTAATAATTTTATGGTGATTTAATAATTTATAGATTCTAAATGAAAATTTAAATAAAATCAGAAGAATATTTCGGATAAATAATTTATAAAAAAAAGTATAATAGTTTGTAAAAAAATGGTTAAAAAATATAATAAAATAAATCACAATTTATTGTATCATTATATATAAAATATTTTCTTTTTTGTTATTCTTTCTCGTAATCTAATTTAAAAGAAAAATCGAATGTTTTGATAACTATATTTTATATCTAGAAAGTTCAAAATTAGAATAGAAAAACAATATGCTAGCATATAATTTTATTTAAGAACGCTTTTCTAACATCACGATGTGTTCGAATATCTTAATCTAAAGATACAATATCCAATAATAACAAAAAAAAATAAAATAGAATGAATATATTTTTTGTTTATAATAGAAAGAAAAAAGCATTGTTCAGAATTTAAAGATAATAATTATAAAAGTAATAAGAATTAATTTTACTTTTACAATAAAAAAGTAAATTATTAATAATTTTGTGGATTAAGGGATGGTAAAAAGTAAAAAAATATCAAAAAACCATAAAAATAATGGTATAATTATCATTGAAAAAGATTAAACATGAAAATATCGTATAAATAATTGCATTGTTGACATTTAGTTATATCTTTATGATCTCAGTTGCATAAGAATATATAGACATGAACTTTCGGACTTTAATGTTATCATAGCGATGATTAAAAAGATAAACTAAAATAGAAAATCTGATAAAGGATATACAGAGCTTTGTTTTTTTTTTCAAAAATATGCCCCATTTTCAGAAAAAAACGCATATTTATAAACTCAATGGATAGAATATCAGTTCTATGACAAAAATTCGAAGAAATAGACGGAAATATCATGGTAAAAATCGTATGATTTAATTTTCTTATCTAGAAAAGGGGTAAATTTGATCAATGACCATTTTAGATCAGCTTCTTTAGATAAAGGGCAAAAGAAAACTGTTGAGAACATAACACAGGTTTATAAAAACTAAAAAATAAAACGATTCATATATTTCTATTCATAAATTCTAGTAAATATATAATTTTTTTCAAGAATCGCGAAATTTTTCCAAAAAATATATAAATAAAAGAATTCTAGTAATAGCAGTGATATGAATAATAAAATATAATTAAATACAAAGTAACGATATTAAACCTTTATATACATTCGCTTTCAAAATTCAAAAATCAAGATTATTATAACTAAAATGAAGCAAAACAGAATATTTAACATATACGATAAAACATCTTATAGAAGCTTAAGATTATTAATACATTAAAATACAAAATTGAATTATTGTAAGCAAATAATTATATCCAACGAAAAACGTAAAACATAAAAACAAAACAGCAAATGTTGATATATAAATAATATCAAATAATTATTCAATTTACAGTGTGTATTTAATTTATTTCCTTGTCTATAATTATATTAAAATTTTAACCTTCGATTTAATCTTGCCAAACAAACTTTATAAAAAAAATGTCCAAATTAATTAAAATTAAACCCATGTCTATAATCATTGTAAAATTTGAACCTTCAGACAAAATCCATCTAAATAAAATTTCAAAAAAAAAATTTCAAAATTGATTTTATTTAACCCACGTCTAAAATCATTATAAAACATATATCTTCGGAATATACCATAATTCTTGAATAAAATTCTATAAATATGAAAATTCTACTATAATATTCACTTGAAACAGTAAATGCTTGGCAATTTAATAATTTGAGTGGATAGAACCATGAATTTTTAAATCTAGAAATATAAAATTTATGTTCACATTTGAAAAGCTAACTATTAGATTTATTAAAAAATGGAAGATAACGAAAAAAATATAAAGTCATTTACAAAAAATGAAAACCTAATAGCTATAAAATTGGTTTAAAATATAATAATAAATTTTCTAGTTTTTATCGAATTGTAAAAAAAACAACAAATATATTATTTAGTACAACAAATAAAAATAAAATCTAAAATAACATACGATTTTTGATTTTATTTATATAAAAACAGAAAAAGAAACAAAATTTATCATAATGTAATAGTTATATCGATTAGAGAATAAATATAAAAACATTATATTACGCTATTCAAATCAAATATAATAAAGTATAAAATAATAAAATAGTTCATATAGAAGAGGTTTCTCAGCATATTAATATCTTTTTTGTTATTCAAAGAGCATAAAAAAAGACTATCATGTATATGAATAAACCCAGTCTTTTAAAATTTAAGAGATAGAATCTATAAAAGTATATATAGTTAAACACAAAATAATCGTTTTTATATAGTAAAACATATAAAAATGTAACGAGTAATATTCAAACCTATTTATAAGAAAAAAAATTATTATGCAATTAAATATTAATCTTTAAATAGTTAAACATATAATTTGAAATCAATTATCTATAAAAACAAAAAAAACCTTTTTTTATTCACATAAGGCTTATTATGTAATTTTATAAACAAATAAAACAGCTATCAAGAAAAGGGAAAAAAAAAACATTGTATTTTTAAGATAAAACTCACACTACGATACAGAAGATAAGTTTTTATTGTTACAGCTTATGGATTTTAAAAACGAAAAACTTCAAATTATAGCAGAAGGAATTGCATAAAAAACCTTTTTTATATTGTTTCATACCACTAATAGTATTTTTTATCGTTTTTTACAAACACGGATATGTGATTTTTTATGTCAATCGAATAGATTTAAAATCACAAATAAATGTAAACTTTTACTATAGAAAAAAGCATCAGAACTTATTTGTGTTAACTTTTGTAGACAATTGCTTCTATTTAACATATATATATAAAATATCCAAAATACAACAATTTAAATAATGCAAGTTATATAAAATCCAGGTTTTATGGTGCCAAGAAAAGACGAAAAATGTATTTATTACATTTTTGGATATAATTTTAAAATATTTGGCTGTTGAAGCAATCTTAAAATATAAGAGTGATTATATCTTGCAATTTTATCGCTTATTTATGTTTTATTTTGTAATCTAGCACAGATTTTGATGTTTTTTTTCATTACAAAAAAGTGATAAAAGGCTATTAAATTTGTAAAAGACATCAATGGCTTTATATTTTATTCACTAAAACTGAAAGATTATAGATGAAGATTAACTGATCATTGAAAACATGGTAAGAAATAATATCATAAACGAGTGATAAATATAATAATAGAGTCGCCCCTACCCTAGAAGGGCGACTCTATTGTTGTGTTCATTGCATCGTAATTTCAAAAATATAAATCTATTATTTTTATAGAAACATAGATTATCATATATAAATTGTCGAATATTTTGCTATAAAATACACTTTTTATAATAAAATCAAGTATTTATGCATTTTTCACTTTATATCAGAGCAATATGTTTATTATTTCTGTATATATATTTACTTTTTAAACATGACAAATCTAAAAAAAAAGGCTAACTACTTTTTTATTATATGGTAAATGCATTATAATAAATGTTATAAGAAAAAAACAGAAAATAAAACTATTAATAACTAGATATTAAAAGAAAAATGCTAATTTCTATTATTATAAATAAAGAAATAGTATTTAACAAACACCGTATTCTAAAATAGACATTTTTTCTTCATCCTAGCTGAACTATATAACAATTTATGTATTTTTTTAACAACAATTTATTATAAATGTTCTATTATAGATATATTCAACATTAGATGTGTTAATTTGCAAGAGAAAAATACCAAAAAAGGGTTTTTATTCAGCTATCTAACAGAATTAGCCCCTCTTTATAGTTATTTAGGCGACTATATGTATCAAATAGCATATAAATCACCAGAATAGTATATAAAAAATCCCTTTCTTTAAATTTTTAATCATTAAATCTGTTGTTTGTTTTACTTTAGCAAGCAGATTTAAACTCAAAATCATGTCTATTTACTCGAAATGTGTTATCGATGTGTGTGAATAATTTACAAAATACATTATATTGGGTTTTAATTATATCTCAGTATATAAAAAATCGAAAAAGTTGGTATTTTAGATGATTAGAAATACAAAAAAAAATTACATAAAATTAAAAAAAAAGAAGAAAAAAAAACATTTTTCTTCATTTACTTAATAAATTAAACAGCTTTTTTGACATTTAACTCATAAAAATTACCTATTTTAGCATTATCCACCTTTATTTTCGTACATAAGAAACATACCTAAAATATATTATAAATAAACATCAAAATCAATTAAATGATATCAAAATCTTTTTTTATAATTGAATATTTTTGTAAGATATAACAATATATTCAATATTTTATGCAATTGATCATTAAAAGAAAAAAAAAATAATAGGACCCTTAAACTTTCTACTAAAATCCCATATCAAAATACATCAAGCATAATCTATATCGATTTATAATTCAAAACAAAATGTTTTCGATTTGGTGTATATGATAGTTATTATCACATAAAAAAACCACTAAAATAAAGAAAAAAAATAGTCGACTTAATCCACACATAAAAGTTTCAGAAACAAGAAAAATATAAAATTTATGATTTTCTAAGTATTTTACGTTTTAAAAAGATAATTTCAATAGGGAAAACTTTATTTTATTACAAGAAAAAAAATCCCTTTTTTTTGCGATGTCATTAATTATTAAAAAAAATCGCAGATAATGAGAAATATGAGAAAGTCAGAATGTGTATCTTAGCTTATAAAAGTATGATCAGCAAGTAAAAATTGTTTTTTTTGCCAAACAGGACTTGGTTCTAGGTTTTTTTTAAGACAGAAAAAAATATGGCAACATATAAAGCTTGGAATTGACCAAAAAATCAATAAATTCACCTTTTCTGGTTAACAAAACAAATGTACTAATATTAGCTATGTCTAGTAGAGTATATAAATATCCATTATAAGGCAAAAAAATCTTAAATATAACCAAGTTTGTTATGGCTATATATCCACAAAAAGATGATTTTATCTTCTATCAACTTTAGATAATGTATTTTATATGTGATAAATTATCATTGTACGATTTCTTTCTATGCTAGTGGACATATTTATCACCACTTATTCGGCTATTCAGCGACATAATTCAGCTAAAAGTAATAAAATTATGATTAAAATGAGATTGATATGTCTTTTTAGCATTAAAAAAATACATAAAACTTGTTTTTTCTCATCTCGCTGCAGACATATTATATTTAAAATAGCATAGAAAAATGATAATATAACATTACTCATAAAATATTTATAATAAAATTGACTATTAATATAAATTTATTTTGAAACAAGCTGTTTTTTTAACATAAAAGATTTATTCTATACAACTAGAAAAGTAGAAAACCGCCTATATAAAGAAAAAAACCAAAAGATTGGTATAAATATGATGATTAAGCCACAAATAATCAATCAAAATTACAATTTATATGGAATAAAATAGGACAATAACTATAGTTGTCTATCAGAGACGTAATTTATAATTCAATATTGTCAATATTAGTGCATTAAACTTCAAATTGTTACATCAAATTCTAATATCTGGTGTCTAAATAGAAAAATGTATTTTTGAATTTTCAATCTATTTATATTTCCTTTGAAAATTTCATTTTCTTAAAAGATGAATCTATTATTAGATTATACTAAATTACTAAGCACGAAAACTATTTCGATTTCGCCAGTATATTTCTATATATATGAAAAATAAAATAAAAAACTTAAAAAAATAATAATTTATTAACAAGATAATCTTAAACAAAGAAATAAATGGGAAATAGAAATACATATAATTAAATCTCAAAAATTTTCATATTATTATTTAATTAACAAATAATCTTAACATAATTAAATATTTATGGTTTTGAATATTATAAAGAACAATTGATGAGAAGATCTTTAGAATCAAAAATCTAGTTTAATGTAAATAATAGACACATATATTTGCGTATTATTATTATTTATGTCAATATTAATAATTTTATGGTGATTTAATAATTTATAGATTCTAAATGAAAATTTAAATAAAATCAGAAGAATATTTCGGATAAATAATTTATAAAAAAAAGTATAATAGTTTGTAAAAAAATGGTTAAAAAATATAATAAAATAAATCACAATTTATTGTATCATTATATATAAAATATTTTCTTTTTTGTTATTCTTTCTCGTAATCTAATTTAAAAGAAAAATCGAATGTTTTGATAACTATATTTTATATCTAGAAAGTTCAAAATTAGAATAGAAAAACAATATGCTAGCATATAATTTTATTTAAGAACGCTTTTCTAACATCACGATGTGTTCGAATATCTTAATCTAAAGATACAATATCCAATAATAACAAAAAAAAATAAAATAGAATGAATATATTTTTTGTTTATAATAGAAAGAAAAAAGCATTGTTCAGAATTTAAAGATAATAATTATAAAAGTAATAAGAATTAATTTTACTTTTACAATAAAAAAGTAAATTATTAATAATTTTGTGGATTAAGGGATGGTAAAAAGTAAAAAAATATCAAAAAACCATAAAAATAATGGTATAATTATCATTGAAAAAGATTAAACATGAAAATATCGTATAAATAATTGCATTGTTGACATTTAGTTATATCTTTATGATCTCAGTTGCATAAGAATATATAGACATGAACTTTCGGACTTTAATGTTATCATAGCGATGATTAAAAAGATAAACTAAAATAGAAAATCTGATAAAGGATATACAGAGCTTTGTTTTTTTTTTCAAAAATATGCCCCATTTTCAGAAAAAAACGCATATTTATAAACTCAATGGATAGAATATCAGTTCTATGACAAAAATTCGAAGAAATAGACGGAAATATCATGGTAAAAATCGTATGATTTAATTTTCTTATCTAGAAAAGGGGTAAATTTGATCAATGACCATTTTAGATCAGCTTCTTTAGATAAAGGGCAAAAGAAAACTGTTGAGAACATAACACAGGTTTATAAAAACTAAAAAATAAAACGATTCATATATTTCTATTCATAAATTCTAGTAAATATATAATTTTTTTCAAGAATCGCGAAATTTTTCCAAAAAATATATAAATAAAAGAATTCTAGTAATAGCAGTGATATGAATAATAAAATATAATTAAATACAAAGTAACGATATTAAACCTTTATATACATTCGCTTTCAAAATTCAAAAATCAAGATTATTATAACTAAAATGAAGCAAAACAGAATATTTAACATATACGATAAAACATCTTATAGAAGCTTAAGATTATTAATACATTAAAATACAAAATTGAATTATTGTAAGCAAATAATTATATCCAACGAAAAACGTAAAACATAAAAACAAAACAGCAAATGTTGATATATAAATAATATCAAATAATTATTCAATTTACAGTGTGTATTTAATTTATTTCCTTGTCTATAATTATATTAAAATTTTAACCTTCGATTTAATCTTGCCAAACAAACTTTATAAAAAAAATGTCCAAATTAATTAAAATTAAACCCATGTCTATAATCATTGTAAAATTTGAACCTTCAGACAAAATCCATCTAAATAAAATTTCAAAAAAAAAATTTCAAAATTGATTTTATTTAACCCACGTCTAAAATCATTATAAAACATATATCTTCGGAATATACCATAATTCTTGAATAAAATTCTATAAATATGAAAATTCTACTATAATATTCACTTGAAACAGTAAATGCTTGGCAATTTAATAATTTGAGTGGATAGAACCATGAATTTTTAAATCTAGAAATATAAAATTTATGTTCACATTTGAAAAGCTAACTATTAGATTTATTAAAAAATGGAAGATAACGAAAAAAATATAAAGTCATTTACAAAAAATGAAAACCTAATAGCTATAAAATTGGTTTAAAATATAATAATAAATTTTCTAGTTTTTATCGAATTGTAAAAAAAACAACAAATATATTATTTAGTACAACAAATAAAAATAAAATCTAAAATAACATACGATTTTTGATTTTATTTATATAAAAACAGAAAAAGAAACAAAATTTATCATAATGTAATAGTTATATCGATTAGAGAATAAATATAAAAACATTATATTACGCTATTCAAATCAAATATAATAAAGTATAAAATAATAAAATAGTTCATATAGAAGAGGTTTCTCAGCATATTAATATCTTTTTTGTTATTCAAAGAGCATAAAAAAAGACTATCATGTATATGAATAAACCCAGTCTTTTAAAATTTAAGAGATAGAATCTATAAAAGTATATATAGTTAAACACAAAATAATCGTTTTTATATAGTAAAACATATAAAAATGTAACGAGTAATATTCAAACCTATTTATAAGAAAAAAAATTATTATGCAATTAAATATTAATCTTTAAATAGTTAAACATATAATTTGAAATCAATTATCTATAAAAACAAAAAAAACCTTTTTTTATTCACATAAGGCTTATTATGTAATTTTATAAACAAATAAAACAGCTATCAAGAAAAGGGAAAAAAAAAACATTGTATTTTTAAGATAAAACTCACACTACGATACAGAAGATAAGTTTTTATTGTTACAGCTTATGGATTTTAAAAACGAAAAACTTCAAATTATAGCAGAAGGAATTGCATAAAAAACCTTTTTTATATTGTTTCATACCACTAATAGTATTTTTTATCGTTTTTTACAAACACGGATATGTGATTTTTTATGTCAATCGAATAGATTTAAAATCACAAATAAATGTAAACTTTTACTATAGAAAAAAGCATCAGAACTTATTTGTGTTAACTTTTGTAGACAATTGCTTCTATTTAACATATATATATAAAATATCCAAAATACAACAATTTAAATAATGCAAGTTATATAAAATCCAGGTTTTATGGTGCCAAGAAAAGACGAAAAATGTATTTATTACATTTTTGGATATAATTTTAAAATATTTGGCTGTTGAAGCAATCTTAAAATATAAGAGTGATTATATCTTGCAATTTTATCGCTTATTTATGTTTTATTTTGTAATCTAGCACAGATTTTGATGTTTTTTTTCATTACAAAAAAGTGATAAAAGGCTATTAAATTTGTAAAAGACATCAATGGCTTTATATTTTATTCACTAAAACTGAAAGATTATAGATGAAGATTAACTGATCATTGAAAACATGGTAAGAAATAATATCATAAACGAGTGATAAATATAATAATAGAGTCGCCCCTACCCTAGAAGGGCGACTCTATTGTTGTGTTCATTGCATCGTAATTTCAAAAATATAAATCTATTATTTTTATAGAAACATAGATTATCATATATAAATTGTCGAATATTTTGCTATAAAATACACTTTTTATAATAAAATCAAGTATTTATGCATTTTTCACTTTATATCAGAGCAATATGTTTATTATTTCTGTATATATATTTACTTTTTAAACATGACAAATCTAAAAAAAAAGGCTAACTACTTTTTTATTATATGGTAAATGCATTATAATAAATGTTATAAGAAAAAAACAGAAAATAAAACTATTAATAACTAGATATTAAAAGAAAAATGCTAATTTCTATTATTATAAATAAAGAAATAGTATTTAACAAACACCGTATTCTAAAATAGACATTTTTTCTTCATCCTAGCTGAACTATATAACAATTTATGTATTTTTTTAACAACAATTTATTATAAATGTTCTATTATAGATATATTCAACATTAGATGTGTTAATTTGCAAGAGAAAAATACCAAAAAAGGGTTTTTATTCAGCTATCTAACAGAATTAGCCCCTCTTTATAGTTATTTAGGCGACTATATGTATCAAATAGCATATAAATCACCAGAATAGTATATAAAAAATCCCTTTCTTTAAATTTTTAATCATTAAATCTGTTGTTTGTTTTACTTTAGCAAGCAGATTTAAACTCAAAATCATGTCTATTTACTCGAAATGTGTTATCGATGTGTGTGAATAATTTACAAAATACATTATATTGGGTTTTAATTATATCTCAGTATATAAAAAATCGAAAAAGTTGGTATTTTAGATGATTAGAAATACAAAAAAAAATTACATAAAATTAAAAAAAAAGAAGAAAAAAAAACATTTTTCTTCATTTACTTAATAAATTAAACAGCTTTTTTGACATTTAACTCATAAAAATTACCTATTTTAGCATTATCCACCTTTATTTTCGTACATAAGAAACATACCTAAAATATATTATAAATAAACATCAAAATCAATTAAATGATATCAAAATCTTTTTTTATAATTGAATATTTTTGTAAGATATAACAATATATTCAATATTTTATGTAATTGATCATTAAAAGAAAAAAAAAATAATAGGACCCTTAAACTTTCTACTAAAATCCCATATCAAAATACATCAAGCATAATCTATATCGATTTATAATTCAAAACAAAATGTTTTCGATTTGGTGTATATGATAGTTATTATCACATAAAAAAACCACTAAAATAAAGAAAAAAAATAGTCGACTTAATCCACACATAAAAGTTTCAGAAACAAGAAAAATATAAAATTTATGATTTTCTAAGTATTTTACGTTTTAAAAAGATAATTTCAATAGGGAAAACTTTATTTTATTACAAGAAAAAAAATCCCTTTTTTTTGCGATGTCATTAATTATTAAAAAAAATCGCAGATAATGAGAAATATGAGAAAGTCAGAATGTGTATCTTAGCTTATAAAAGTATGATCAGCAAGTAAAAATTGTTTTTTTTGCCAAACAGGACTTGGTTCTAGGTTTTTTTTAAGACAGAAAAAAATATGGCAACATATAAAGCTTGGAATTGACCAAAAAATCAATAAATTCACCTTTTCTGGTTAACAAAACAAATGTACTAATATTAGCTATGTCTAGTAGAGTATATAAATATCCATTATAAGGCAAAAAAATCTTAAATATAACCAAGTTTGTTATGGCTATATATCCACAAAAAGATGATTTTATCTTCTATCAACTTTAGATAATGTATTTTATATGTGATAAATTATCATTGTACGATTTCTTTCTATGCTAGTGGACATATTTATCACCACTTATTCGGCTATTCAGCGACATAATTCAGCTAAAAGTAATAAAATTATGATTAAAATGAGATTGATATGTCTTTTTAGCATTAAAAAAATACATAAAACTTGTTTTTTCTCATCTCGCTGCAGACATATTATATTTAAAATAGCATAGAAAAATGATAATATAACATTACTCATAAAATATTTATAATAAAATTGACTATTAATATAAATTTATTTTGAAACAAGCTGTTTTTTTAACATAAAAGATTTATTCTATACAACTAGAAAAGTAGAAAACCGCCTATATAAAGAAAAAAACCAAAAGATTGGTATAAATATGATGATTAAGCCACAAATAATCAATCAAAATTACAATTTATATGGAATAAAATAGGACAATAACTATAGTTGTCTATCAGAGACGTAATTTATAATTCAATATTGTCAATATTAGTGCATTAAACTTCAAATTGTTACATCAAATTCTAATATCTGGTGTCTAAATAGAAAAATGTATTTTTGAATTTTCAATCTATTTATATTTCCTTTGAAAATTTCATTTTCTTAAAAGATGAATCTATTATTAGATTATACTAAATTACTAAGCACGAAAACTATTTCGATTTCGCCAGTATATTTCTATATATATGAAAAATAAAATAAAAAACTTAAAAAAATAATAATTTATTAACAAGATAATCTTAAACAAAGAAATAAATGGGAAATAGAAATACATATAATAAAATCTCAAAACTTTTCATACTATTGTTTAATTAACAAATAATCTTAACATAAAAAAAAATTTCGGTTTTAAATATTATAAAGAACAATTGATATGTCGATCTTTAGAGTCAGAAAATCTAGTTTAATGTATATAATAGACATATATATGCGTATTATCATTATAAATGTCAATATTAATAATTTTATGGTGATTTAATAATTTATAGATTCTAAATGAAAATTTAAATAAAATCAGAAGAATATTTCGGATAAATAATTTATAAAAAAAAGTATAATAGTTTGTAAAAAAATGGTTAAAAAATATAATAAAATAAATCACAATTTATTGTATCATTATATATAAAATATTTTCTTTTTTGTTATTCTTTCTCGTAATCTAATTTAAAAGAAAAATCGAATGTTTTGATAACTATATTTTATATCTAGAAAGTTCAAAATTAGAATAGAAAAACAATATGCTAGCATATAATTTTATTTAAGAACGCTTTTCTAACATCACGATGTGTTCGAATATCTTAATCTAAAGATACAATATCCAATAATAACAAAAAAAAATAAAATAGAATGAATATATTTTTTGTTTATAATAGAAAGAAAAAAGCATTGTTCAGAATTTAAAGATAATAATTATAAAAGTAATAAGAATTAATTTTACTTTTACAATAAAAAAGTAAATTATTAATAATTTTGTGGATTAAGGGATGGTAAAAAGTAAAAAAATATCAAAAAACCATAAAAATAATGGTATAATTATCATTGAAAAAGATTAAACATGAAAATATCGTATAAATAATTGCATTGTTGACATTTAGTTATATCTTTATGATCTCAGTTGCATAAGAATATATAGACATGAACTTTCGGATTTTAATGTTATCATAGCGATGATTAAAAAGATAAACTAAAATAGAAAATCTGATAAAGGATATACAGAGCTTTGTTTTTTTTTTCAAAAATATGCCCCATTTTCAGAAAAAAACGCATATTTATAAACTCAATGGATAGAATATCAGTTCTATGACAAAAATTCGAAGAAATAGACGGAAATATCATGGTAAAAATCGTATGATTTAATTTTCTTATCTAGAAAAGGGGTAAATTTGATCAATGACCATTTTAGATCAGCTTCTTTAGATAAAGGGCAAAAGAAAACTGTTGAGAACATAACACAGGTTTATAAAAACTAAAAAATAAAACGATTCATATATTTCTATTCATAAATTCTAGTAAATATATAATTTTTTTCAAGAATCGCGAAATTTTTCCAAAAAATATATAAATAAAAGAATTCTAGTAATAGCAGTGATATGAATAATAAAATATAATTAAATACAAAGTAACGATATTAAACCTTTATATACATTCGCTTTCAAAATTCAAAAATCAAGATTATTATAACTAAAATGAAGCAAAACAGAATATTTAACATATACGATAAAACATCTTATAGAAGCTTAAGATTATTAATACATTAAAATACAAAATTGAATTATTGTAAGCAAATAATTATATCCAACGAAAAACGTAAAACATAAAAACAAAACAGCAAATGTTGATATATAAATAATATCAAATAATTATTCAATTTACAGTGTGTATTTAATTTATTTCCTTGTCTATAATTATATTAAAATTTTAACCTTCGATTTAATCTTGCCAAACAAACTTTATAAAAAAAATGTCCAAATTAATTAAAATTAAACCCATGTCTATAATCATTGTAAAATTTGAACCTTCAGACAAAATCCATCTAAATAAAATTTCAAAAAAAAAATTTCAAAATTGATTTTATTTAACCCACGTCTAAAATCATTATAAAACATATATCTTCGGAATATACCATAATTCTTGAATAAAATTCTATAAATATGAAAATTCTACTATAATATTCACTTGAAACAGTAAATGCTTGGCAATTTAATAATTTGAGTGGATAGAACCATGAATTTTTAAATCTAGAAATATAAAATTTATGTTCACATTTGAAAAGCTAACTATTAGATTTATTAAAAAATGGAAGATAACGAAAAAAATATAAAGTCATTTACAAAAAATGAAAACCTAATAGCTATAAAATTGGTTTAAAATATAATAATAAATTTTCTAGTTTTTATCGAATTGTAAAAAAAACAACAAATATATTATTTAGTACAACAAATAAAAATAAAATCTAAAATAACATACGATTTTTGATTTTATTTATATAAAAACAGAAAAAGAAACAAAATTTATCATAATGTAATAGTTATATCGATTAGAGAATAAATATAAAAACATTATATTACGCTATTCAAATCAAATATAATAAAGTATAAAATAATAAAATAGTTCATATAGAAGAGGTTTCTCAGCATATTAATATCTTTTTTGTTATTCAAAGAGCATAAAAAAAGACTATCATGTATATGAATAAACCCAGTCTTTTAAAATTTAAGAGATAGAATCTATAAAAGTATATATAGTTAAACACAAAATAATCGTTTTTATATAGTAAAACATATAAAAATGTAACGAGTAATATTCAAACCTATTTATAAGAAAAAAAATTATTATGCAATTAAATATTAATCTTTAAATAGTTAAACATATAATTTGAAATCAATTATCTATAAAAACAAAAAAAACCTTTTTTTATTCACATAAGGCTTATTATGTAATTTTATAAACAAATAAAACAGCTATCAAGAAAAGGGAAAAAAAAAACATTGTATTTTTAAGATAAAACTCACACTACGATACAGAAGATAAGTTTTTATTGTTACAGCTTATGGATTTTAAAAACGAAAAACTTCAAATTATAGCAGAAGGAATTGCATAAAAAACCTTTTTTATATTGTTTCATACCACTAATAGTATTTTTTATCGTTTTTTACAAACACGGATATGTGATTTTTTATGTCAATCGAATAGATTTAAAATCACAAATAAATGTAAACTTTTACTATAGAAAAAAGCATCAGAACTTATTTGTGTTAACTTTTGTAGACAATTGCTTCTATTTAACATATATATATAAAATATCCAAAATACAACAATTTAAATAATGCAAGTTATATAAAATCCAGGTTTTATGGTGCCAAGAAAAGACGAAAAATGTATTTATTACATTTTTGGATATAATTTTAAAATATTTGGCTGTTGAAGCAATCTTAAAATATAAGAGTGATTATATCTTGCAATTTTATCGCTTATTTATGTTTTATTTTGTAATCTAGCACAGATTTTGATGTTTTTTTTCATTACAAAAAAGTGATAAAAGGCTATTAAATTTGTAAAAGACATCAATGGCTTTATATTTTATTCACTAAAACTGAAAGATTATAGATGAAGATTAACTGATCATTGAAAACATGGTAAGAAATAATATCATAAACGAGTGATAAATATAATAATAGAGTCGCCCCTACCCTAGAAGGGCGACTCTATTGTTGTGTTCATTGCATCGTAATTTCAAAAATATAAATCTATTATTTTTATAGAAACATAGATTATCATATATAAATTGTCGAATATTTTGCTATAAAATACACTTTTTATAATAAAATCAAGTATTTATGCATTTTTCACTTTATATCAGAGCAATATGTTTATTATTTCTGTATATATATTTACTTTTTAAACATGACAAATCTAAAAAAAAAGGCTAACTACTTTTTTATTATATGGTAAATGCATTATAATAAATGTTATAAGAAAAAAACAGAAAATAAAACTATTAATAACTAGATATTAAAAGAAAAATGCTAATTTCTATTATTATAAATAAAGAAATAGTATTTAACAAACACCGTATTCTAAAATAGACATTTTTTCTTCATCCTAGCTGAACTATATAACAATTTATGTATTTTTTTAACAACAATTTATTATAAATGTTCTATTATAGATATATTCAACATTAGATGTGTTAATTTGCAAGAGAAAAATACCAAAAAAGGGTTTTTATTCAGCTATCTAACAGAATTAGCCCCTCTTTATAGTTATTTAGGCGACTATATGTATCAAATAGCATATAAATCACCAGAATAGTATATAAAAAATCCCTTTCTTTAAATTTTTAATCATTAAATCTGTTGTTTGTTTTACTTTAGCAAGCAGATTTAAACTCAAAATCATGTCTATTTACTCGAAATGTGTTATCGATGTGTGTGAATAATTTACAAAATACATTATATTGGGTTTTAATTATATCTCAGTATATAAAAAATCGAAAAAGTTGGTATTTTAGATGATTAGAAATACAAAAAAAAATTACATAAAATTAAAAAAAAAGAAGAAAAAAAAACATTTTTCTTCATTTACTTAATAAATTAAACAGCTTTTTTGACATTTAACTCATAAAAATTACCTATTTTAGCATTATCCACCTTTATTTTCGTACATAAGAAACATACCTAAAATATATTATAAATAAACATCAAAATCAATTAAATGATATCAAAATCTTTTTTTATAATTGAATATTTTTGTAAGATATAACAATATATTCAATATTTTATGTAATTGATCATTAAAAGAAAAAAAAAATAATAGGACCCTTAAACTTTCTACTAAAATCCCATATCAAAATACATCAAGCATAATCTATATCGATTTATAATTCAAAACAAAATGTTTTCGATTTGGTGTATATGATAGTTATTATCACATAAAAAAACCACTAAAATAAAGAAAAAAAATAGTCGACTTAATCCACACATAAAAGTTTCAGAAACAAGAAAAATATAAAATTTATGATTTTCTAAGTATTTTACGTTTTAAAAAGATAATTTCAATAGGGAAAACTTTATTTTATTACAAGAAAAAAAATCCCTTTTTTTTGCGATGTCATTAATTATTAAAAAAAATCGCAGATAATGAGAAATATGAGAAAGTCAGAATGTGTATCTTAGCTTATAAAAGTATGATCAGCAAGTAAAAATTGTTTTTTTTGCCAAACAGGACTTGGTTCTAGGTTTTTTTTAAGACAGAAAAAAATATGGCAACATATAAAGCTTGGAATTGACCAAAAAATCAATAAATTCACCTTTTCTGGTTAACAAAACAAATGTACTAATATTAGCTATGTCTAGTAGAGTATATAAATATCCATTATAAGGCAAAAAAATCTTAAATATAACCAAGTTTGTTATGGCTATATATCCACAAAAAGATGATTTTATCTTCTATCAACTTTAGATAATGTATTTTATATGTGATAAATTATCATTGTACGATTTCTTTCTATGCTAGTGGACATATTTATCACCACTTATTCGGCTATTCAGCGACATAATTCAGCTAAAAGTAATAAAATTATGATTAAAATGAGATTGATATGTCTTTTTAGCATTAAAAAAATACATAAAACTTGTTTTTTCTCATCTCGCTGCAGACATATTATATTTAAAATAGCATAGAAAAATGATAATATAACATTACTCATAAAATATTTATAATAAAATTGACTATTAATATAAATTTATTTTGAAACAAGCTGTTTTTTTAACATAAAAGATTTATTCTATACAACTAGAAAAGTAGAAAACCGCCTATATAAAGAAAAAAACCAAAAGATTGGTATAAATATGATGATTAAGCCACAAATAATCAATCAAAATTACAATTTATATGGAATAAAATAGGACAATAACTATAGTTGTCTATCAGAGACGTAATTTATAATTCAATATTGTCAATATTAGTGCATTAAACTTCAAATTGTTACATCAAATTCTAATATCTGGTGTCTAAATAGAAAAATGTATTTTTGAATTTTCAATCTATTTATATTTCCTTTGAAAATTTCATTTTCTTAAAAGATGAATCTATTATTAGATTATACTAAATTACTAAGCACGAAAACTATTTCGATTTCGCCAGTATATTTCTATATATATGAAAAATAAAATAAAAAACTTAAAAAAATAATAATTTATTAACAAGATAATCTTAAACAAAGAAATAAATGGGAAATAGAAATACATATAATAAAATCTCAAAACTTTTCATACTATTGTTTAATTAACAAATAATCTTAACATAAAAAAAAATTTCGGTTTTAAATATTATAAAGAACAATTGATATGTCGATCTTTAGAGTCAGAAAATCTAGTTTAATGTATATAATAGACATATATATGCGTATTATCATTATAAATGTCAATATTAATAATTTTATGGTGATTTAATAATTTATAGATTCTAAATGAAAATTTAAATAAAATCAGAAGAATATTTCGGATAAATAATTTATAAAAAAAAGTATAATAGTTTGTAAAAAAATGGTTAAAAAATATAATAAAATAAATCACAATTTATTGTATCATTATATATAAAATATTTTCTTTTTTGTTATTCTTTCTCGTAATCTAATTTAAAAGAAAAATCGAATGTTTTGATAACTATATTTTATATCTAGAAAGTTCAAAATTAGAATAGAAAAACAATATGCTAGCATATAATTTTATTTAAGAACGCTTTTCTAACATCACGATGTGTTCGAATATCTTAATCTAAAGATACAATATCCAATAATAACAAAAAAAAATAAAATAGAATGAATATATTTTTTGTTTATAATAGAAAGAAAAAAGCATTGTTCAGAATTTAAAGATAATAATTATAAAAGTAATAAGAATTAATTTTACTTTTACAATAAAAAAGTAAATTATTAATAATTTTGTGGATTAAGGGATGGTAAAAAGTAAAAAAATATCAAAAAACCATAAAAATAATGGTATAATTATCATTGAAAAAGATTAAACATGAAAATATCGTATAAATAATTGCATTGTTGACATTTAGTTATATCTTTATGATCTCAGTTGCATAAGAATATATAGACATGAACTTTCGGACTTTAATGTTATCATAGCGATGATTAAAAAGATAAACTAAAATAGAAAATCTGATAAAGGATATACAGAGCTTTGTTTTTTTTTTCAAAAATATGCCCCATTTTCAGAAAAAAACGCATATTTATAAACTCAATGGATAGAATATCAGTTCTATGACAAAAATTCGAAGAAATAGACGGAAATATCATGGTAAAAATCGTATGATTTAATTTTCTTATCTAGAAAAGGGGTAAATTTGATCAATGACCATTTTAGATCAGCTTCTTTAGATAAAGGGCAAAAGAAAACTGTTGAGAACATAACACAGGTTTATAAAAACTAAAAAATAAAACGATTCATATATTTCTATTCATAAATTCTAGTAAATATATAATTTTTTTCAAGAATCGCGAAATTTTTCCAAAAAATATATAAATAAAAGAATTCTAGTAATAGCAGTGATATGAATAATAAAATATAATTAAATACAAAGTAACGATATTAAACCTTTATATACATTCGCTTTCAAAATTCAAAAATCAAGATTATTATAACTAAAATGAAGCAAAACAGAATATTTAACATATACGATAAAACATCTTATAGAAGCTTAAGATTATTAATACATTAAAATACAAAATTGAATTATTGTAAGCAAATAATTATATCCAACGAAAAACGTAAAACATAAAAACAAAACAGCAAATGTTGATATATAAATAATATCAAATAATTATTCAATTTACAGTGTGTATTTAATTTATTTCCTTGTCTATAATTATATTAAAATTTTAACCTTCGATTTAATCTTGCCAAACAAACTTTATAAAAAAAATGTCCAAATTAATTAAAATTAAACCCATGTCTATAATCATTGTAAAATTTGAACCTTCAGACAAAATCCATCTAAATAAAATTTCAAAAAAAAAATTTCAAAATTGATTTTATTTAACCCACGTCTAAAATCATTATAAAACATATATCTTCGGAATATACCATAATTCTTGAATAAAATTCTATAAATATGAAAATTCTACTATAATATTCACTTGAAACAGTAAATGCTTGGCAATTTAATAATTTGAGTGGATAGAACCATGAATTTTTAAATCTAGAAATATAAAATTTATGTTCACATTTGAAAAGCTAACTATTAGATTTATTAAAAAATGGAAGATAACGAAAAAAATATAAAGTCATTTACAAAAAATGAAAACCTAATAGCTATAAAATTGGTTTAAAATATAATAATAAATTTTCTAGTTTTTATCGAATTGTAAAAAAAACAACAAATATATTATTTAGTACAACAAATAAAAATAAAATCTAAAATAACATACGATTTTTGATTTTATTTATATAAAAACAGAAAAAGAAACAAAATTTATCATAATGTAATAGTTATATCGATTAGAGAATAAATATAAAAACATTATATTACGCTATTCAAATCAAATATAATAAAGTATAAAATAATAAAATAGTTCATATAGAAGAGGTTTCTCAGCATATTAATATCTTTTTTGTTATTCAAAGAGCATAAAAAAAGACTATCATGTATATGAATAAACCCAGTCTTTTAAAATTTAAGAGATAGAATCTATAAAAGTATATATAGTTAAACACAAAATAATCGTTTTTATATAGTAAAACATATAAAAATGTAACGAGTAATATTCAAACCTATTTATAAGAAAAAAAATTATTATGTAATTAAATATTAATCTTTAAATAGTTAAACATATAATTTGAAATCAATTATCTATAAAAACAAAAAAAACCTTTTTTTATTCACATAAGGCTTATTATGTAATTTTATAAACAAATAAAACAGCTATCAAGAAAAGGGAAAAAAAAAACATTGTATTTTTAAGATAAAACTCACACTACGATACAGAAGATAAGTTTTTATTGTTACAGCTTATGGATTTTAAAAACGAAAAACTTCAAATTATAGCAGAAGGAATTGCATAAAAAACCTTTTTTATATTGTTTCATACCACTAATAGTATTTTTTATCGTTTTTTACAAACACGGATATGTGATTTTTTATGTCAATCGAATAGATTTAAAATCACAAATAAATGTAAACTTTTACTATAGAAAAAAGCATCAGAACTTATTTGTGTTAACTTTTGTAGACAATTGCTTCTATTTAACATATATATATAAAATATCCAAAATACAACAATTTAAATAATGCAAGTTATATAAAATCCAGGTTTTATGGTGCCAAGAAAAGACGAAAAATGTATTTATTACATTTTTGGATATAATTTTAAAATATTTGGCTGTTGAAGCAATCTTAAAATATAAGAGTGATTATATCTTGCAATTTTATCGCTTATTTATGTTTTATTTTGTAATCTAGCACAGATTTTGATGTTTTTTTTCATTACAAAAAAGTGATAAAAGGCTATTAAATTTGTAAAAGACATCAATGGCTTTATATTTTATTCACTAAAACTGAAAGATTATAGATGAAGATTAACTGATCATTGAAAACATGGTAAGAAATAATATCATAAACGAGTGATAAATATAATAATAGAGTCGCCCCTACCCTAGAAGGGCGACTCTATTGTTGTGTTCATTGCATCGTAATTTCAAAAATATAAATCTATTATTTTTATAGAAACATAGATTATCATATATAAATTGTCGAATATTTTGCTATAAAATACACTTTTTATAATAAAATCAAGTATTTATGCATTTTTCACTTTATATCAGAGCAATATGTTTATTATTTCTGTATATATATTTACTTTTTAAACATGACAAATCTAAAAAAAAAGGCTAACTACTTTTTTATTATATGGTAAATGCATTATAATAAATGTTATAAGAAAAAAACAGAAAATAAAACTATTAATAACTAGATATTAAAAGAAAAATGCTAATTTCTATTATTATAAATAAAGAAATAGTATTTAACAAACACCGTATTCTAAAATAGACATTTTTTCTTCATCCTAGCTGAACTATATAACAATTTATGTATTTTTTTAACAACAATTTATTATAAATGTTCTATTATAGATATATTCAACATTAGATGTGTTAATTTGCAAGAGAAAAATACCAAAAAAGGGTTTTTATTCAGCTATCTAACAGAATTAGCCCCTCTTTATAGTTATTTAGGCGACTATATGTATCAAATAGCATATAAATCACCAGAATAGTATATAAAAAATCCCTTTCTTTAAATTTTTAATCATTAAATCTGTTGTTTGTTTTACTTTAGCAAGCAGATTTAAACTCAAAATCATGTCTATTTACTCGAAATGTGTTATCGATGTGTGTGAATAATTTACAAAATACATTATATTGGGTTTTAATTATATCTCAGTATATAAAAAATCGAAAAAGTTGGTATTTTAGATGATTAGAAATACAAAAAAAAATTACATAAAATTAAAAAAAAAGAAGAAAAAAAAACATTTTTCTTCATTTACTTAATAAATTAAACAGCTTTTTTGACATTTAACTCATAAAAATTACCTATTTTAGCATTATCCACCTTTATTTTCGTACATAAGAAACATACCTAAAATATATTATAAATAAACATCAAAATCAATTAAATGATATCAAAATCTTTTTTTATAATTGAATATTTTTGTAAGATATAACAATATATTCAATATTTTATGTAATTGATCATTAAAAGAAAAAAAAAATAATAGGACCCTTAAACTTTCTACTAAAATCCCATATCAAAATACATCAAGCATAATCTATATCGATTTATAATTCAAAACAAAATGTTTTCGATTTGGTGTATATGATAGTTATTATCACATAAAAAAACCACTAAAATAAAGAAAAAAAATAGTCGACTTAATCCACACATAAAAGTTTCAGAAACAAGAAAAATATAAAATTTATGATTTTCTAAGTATTTTACGTTTTAAAAAGATAATTTCAATAGGGAAAACTTTATTTTATTACAAGAAAAAAAATCCCTTTTTTTTGCGATGTCATTAATTATTAAAAAAAATCGCAGATAATGAGAAATATGAGAAAGTCAGAATGTGTATCTTAGCTTATAAAAGTATGATCAGCAAGTAAAAATTGTTTTTTTTGCCAAACAGGACTTGGTTCTAGGTTTTTTTTAAGACAGAAAAAAATATGGCAACATATAAAGCTTGGAATTGACCAAAAAATCAATAAATTCACCTTTTCTGGTTAACAAAACAAATGTACTAATATTAGCTATGTCTAGTAGAGTATATAAATATCCATTATAAGGCAAAAAAATCTTAAATATAACCAAGTTTGTTATGGCTATATATCCACAAAAAGATGATTTTATCTTCTATCAACTTTAGATAATGTATTTTATATGTGATAAATTATCATTGTACGATTTCTTTCTATGCTAGTGGACATATTTATCACCACTTATTCGGCTATTCAGCGACATAATTCAGCTAAAAGTAATAAAATTATGATTAAAATGAGATTGATATGTCTTTTTAGCATTAAAAAAATACATAAAACTTGTTTTTTCTCATCTCGCTGCAGACATATTATATTTAAAATAGCATAGAAAAATGATAATATAACATTACTCATAAAATATTTATAATAAAATTGACTATTAATATAAATTTATTTTGAAACAAGCTGTTTTTTTAACATAAAAGATTTATTCTATACAACTAGAAAAGTAGAAAACCGCCTATATAAAGAAAAAAACCAAAAGATTGGTATAAATATGATGATTAAGCCACAAATAATCAATCAAAATTACAATTTATATGGAATAAAATAGGACAATAACTATAGTTGTCTATCAGAGACGTAATTTATAATCCAATATTGTCAATATTAGTGCATTAAACTTCAAATTGTTACATCAAATTCTAATATCTGGTGTCTAAATAGAAAAATGTATTTTTGAATTTTCAATCTATTTATATTTCCTTTGAAAATTTCATTTTCTTAAAAGATGAATCTATTATTAGATTATACTAAATTACTAAGCACGAAAACTATTTCGATTTCGCCAGTATATTTCTATATATATGAAAAATAAAATAAAAAACTTAAAAAAATAATAATTTATTAACAAGATAATCTTAAACAAAGAAATAAATGGGAAATAGAAATACATATAATAAAATCTCAAAACTTTTCATACTATTGTTTAATTAACAAATAATCTTAACATAAAAAAAAATTTCGGTTTTAAATATTATAAAGAACAATTGATATGTCGATCTTTAGAGTCAGAAAATCTAGTTTAATGTATATAATAGACATATATATGCGTATTATCATTATAAATGTCAATATTAATAATTTTATGGTGATTTAATAATTTATAGATTCTAAATGAAAATTTAAATAAAATCAGAAGAATATTTCGGATAAATAATTTATAAAAAAAAGTATAATAGTTTGTAAAAAAATGGTTAAAAAATATAATAAAATAAATCACAATTTATTGTATCATTATATATAAAATATTTTCTTTTTTGTTATTCTTTCTCGTAATCTAATTTAAAAGAAAAATCGAATGTTTTGATAACTATATTTTATATCTAGAAAGTTCAAAATTAGAATAGAAAAACAATATGCTAGCATATAATTTTATTTAAGAACGCTTTTCTAACATCACGATGTGTTCGAATATCTTAATCTAAAGATACAATATCCAATAATAACAAAAAAAAATAAAATAGAATGAATATATTTTTTGTTTATAATAGAAAGAAAAAAGCATTGTTCAGAATTTAAAGATAATAATTATAAAAGTAATAAGAATTAATTTTACTTTTACAATAAAAAAGTAAATTATTAATAATTTTGTGGATTAAGGGATGGTAAAAAGTAAAAAAATATCAAAAAACCATAAAAATAATGGTATAATTATCATTGAAAAAGATTAAACATGAAAATATCGTATAAATAATTGCATTGTTGACATTTAGTTATATCTTTATGATCTCAGTTGCATAAGAATATATAGACATGAACTTTCGGACTTTAATGTTATCATAGCGATGATTAAAAAGATAAACTAAAATAGAAAATCTGATAAAGGATATACAGAGCTTTGTTTTTTTTTTCAAAAATATGCCCCATTTTCAGAAAAAAACGCATATTTATAAACTCAATGGATAGAATATCAGTTCTATGACAAAAATTCGAAGAAATAGACGGAAATATCATGGTAAAAATCGTATGATTTAATTTTCTTATCTAGAAAAGGGGTAAATTTGATCAATGACCATTTTAGATCAGCTTCTTTAGATAAAGGGCAAAAGAAAACTGTTGAGAACATAACACAGGTTTATAAAAACTAAAAAATAAAACGATTCATATATTTCTATTCATAAATTCTAGTAAATATATAATTTTTTTCAAGAATCGCGAAATTTTTCCAAAAAATATATAAATAAAAGAATTCTAGTAATAGCAGTGATATGAATAATAAAATATAATTAAATACAAAGTAACGATATTAAACCTTTATATACATTCGCTTTCAAAATTCAAAAATCAAGATTATTATAACTAAAATGAAGCAAAACAGAATATTTAACATATACGATAAAACATCTTATAGAAGCTTAAGATTATTAATACATTAAAATACAAAATTGAATTATTGTAAGCAAATAATTATATCCAACGAAAAACGTAAAACATAAAAACAAAACAGCAAATGTTGATATATAAATAATATCAAATAATTATTCAATTTACAGTGTGTATTTAATTTATTTCCTTGTCTATAATTATATTAAAATTTTAACCTTCGATTTAATCTTGCCAAACAAACTTTATAAAAAAAATGTCCAAATTAATTAAAATTAAACCCATGTCTATAATCATTGTAAAATTTGAACCTTCAGACAAAATCCATCTAAATAAAATTTCAAAAAAAAAATTTCAAAATTGATTTTATTTAACCCACGTCTAAAATCATTATAAAACATATATCTTCGGAATATACCATAATTCTTGAATAAAATTCTATAAATATGAAAATTCTACTATAATATTCACTTGAAACAGTAAATGCTTGGCAATTTAATAATTTGAGTGGATAGAACCATGAATTTTTAAATCTAGAAATATAAAATTTATGTTCACATTTGAAAAGCTAACTATTAGATTTATTAAAAAATGGAAGATAACGAAAAAAATATAAAGTCATTTACAAAAAATGAAAACCTAATAGCTATAAAATTGGTTTAAAATATAATAATAAATTTTCTAGTTTTTATCGAATTGTAAAAAAAACAACAAATATATTATTTAGTACAACAAATAAAAATAAAATCTAAAATAACATACGATTTTTGATTTTATTTATATAAAAACAGAAAAAGAAACAAAATTTATCATAATGTAATAGTTATATCGATTAGAGAATAAATATAAAAACATTATATTACGCTATTCAAATCAAATATAATAAAGTATAAAATAATAAAATAGTTCATATAGAAGAGGTTTCTCAGCATATTAATATCTTTTTTGTTATTCAAAGAGCATAAAAAAAGACTATCATGTATATGAATAAACCCAGTCTTTTAAAATTTAAGAGATAGAATCTATAAAAGTATATATAGTTAAACACAAAATAATCGTTTTTATATAGTAAAACATATAAAAATGTAACGAGTAATATTCAAACCTATTTATAAGAAAAAAAATTATTATGCAATTAAATATTAATCTTTAAATAGTTAAACATATAATTTGAAATCAATTATCTATAAAAACAAAAAAAACCTTTTTTTATTCACATAAGGCTTATTATGTAATTTTATAAACAAATAAAACAGCTATCAAGAAAAGGGAAAAAAAAAACATTGTATTTTTAAGATAAAACTCACACTACGATACAGAAGATAAGTTTTTATTGTTACAGCTTATGGATTTTAAAAACGAAAAACTTCAAATTATAGCAGAAGGAATTGCATAAAAAACCTTTTTTATATTGTTTCATACCACTAATAGTATTTTTTATCGTTTTTTACAAACACGGATATGTGATTTTTTATGTCAATCGAATAGATTTAAAATCACAAATAAATGTAAACTTTTACTATAGAAAAAAGCATCAGAACTTATTTGTGTTAACTTTTGTAGACAATTGCTTCTATTTAACATATATATATAAAATATCCAAAATACAACAATTTAAATAATGCAAGTTATATAAAATCCAGGTTTTATGGTGCCAAGAAAAGACGAAAAATGTATTTATTACATTTTTGGATATAATTTTAAAATATTTGGCTGTTGAAGCAATCTTAAAATATAAGAGTGATTATATCTTGCAATTTTATCGCTTATTTATGTTTTATTTTGTAATCTAGCACAGATTTTGATGTTTTTTTTCATTACAAAAAAGTGATAAAAGGCTATTAAATTTGTAAAAGACATCAATGGCTTTATATTTTATTCACTAAAACTGAAAGATTATAGATGAAGATTAACTGATCATTGAAAACATGGTAAGAAATAATATCATAAACGAGTGATAAATATAATAATAGAGTCGCCCCTACCCTAGAAGGGCGACTCTATTGTTGTGTTCATTGCATCGTAATTTCAAAAATATAAATCTATTATTTTTATAGAAACATAGATTATCATATATAAATTGTCGAATATTTTGCTATAAAATACACTTTTTATAATAAAATCAAGTATTTATGCATTTTTCACTTTATATCAGAGCAATATGTTTATTATTTCTGTATATATATTTACTTTTTAAACATGACAAATCTAAAAAAAAAGGCTAACTACTTTTTTATTATATGGTAAATGCATTATAATAAATGTTATAAGAAAAAAACAGAAAATAAAACTATTAATAACTAGATATTAAAAGAAAAATGCTAATTTCTATTATTATAAATAAAGAAATAGTATTTAACAAACACCGTATTCTAAAATAGACATTTTTTCTTCATCCTAGCTGAACTATATAACAATTTATGTATTTTTCTAACAACAATTTATTATAAATGTTCTATTATAGATATATTCAACATTAGATGTGTTAATTTGCAAGAGAAAAATACCAAAAAAGGGTTTTTATTCAGCTATCTAACAGAATTAGCCCCTCTTTATAGTTATTTAGGCGACTATATGTATCAAATAGCATATAAATCACCAGAATAGTATATAAAAAATCCCTTTCTTTAAATTTTTAATCATTAAATCTGTTGTTTGTTTTACTTTAGCAAGCAGATTTAAACTCAAAATCATGTCTATTTACTCGAAATGTGTTATCGATGTGTGTGAATAATTTACAAAATACATTATATTGGGTTTTAATTATATCTCAGTATATAAAAAATCGAAAAAGTTGGTATTTTAGATGATTAGAAATACAAAAAAAAATTACATAAAATTAAAAAAAAAGAAGAAAAAAAAACATTTTTCTTCATTTACTTAATAAATTAAACAGCTTTTTTGACATTTAACTCATAAAAATTACCTATTTTAGCATTATCCACCTTTATTTTCGTACATAAGAAACATACCTAAAATATATTATAAATAAACATCAAAATCAATTAAATGATATCAAAATCTTTTTTTATAATTGAATATTTTTGTAAGATATAACAATATATTCAATATTTTATGTAATTGATCATTAAAAGAAAAAAAAAATAATAGGACCCTTAAACTTTCTACTAAAATCCCATATCAAAATACATCAAGCATAATCTATATCGATTTATAATTCAAAACAAAATGTTTTCGATTTGGTGTATATGATAGTTATTATCACATAAAAAAACCACTAAAATAAAGAAAAAAAATAGTCGACTTAATCCACACATAAAAGTTTCAGAAACAAGAAAAATATAAAATTTATGATTTTCTAAGTATTTTACGTTTTAAAAAGATAATTTCAATAGGGAAAACTTTATTTTATTACAAGAAAAAAAATCCCTTTTTTTTGCGATGTCATTAATTATTAAAAAAAATCGCAGATAATGAGAAATATGAGAAAGTCAGAATGTGTATCTTAGCTTATAAAAGTATGATCAGCAAGTAAAAATTGTTTTTTTTGCCAAACAGGACTTGGTTCTAGGTTTTTTTTAAGACAGAAAAAAATATGGCAACATATAAAGCTTGGAATTGACCAAAAAATCAATAAATTCACCTTTTCTGGTTAACAAAACAAATGTACTAATATTAGCTATGTCTAGTAGAGTATATAAATATCCATTATAAGGCAAAAAAATCATAAATATAACCAAGTTTGTTATGGCTATATATCCACAAAAAGATGATTTTATCTTCTATCAACTTTAGATAATGTATTTTATATGTGATAAATTATCATTGTACGATTTCTTTCTATGCTAGTGGACATATTTATCACCACTTATTCGGCTATTCAGCGACATAATTCAGCTAAAAGTAATAAAATTATGATTAAAATGAGATTGATATGTCTTTTTAGCATTAAAAAAATACATAAAACTTGTTTTTTCTCATCTCGCTGCAGACATATTATATTTAAAATAGCATAGAAAAATGATAATATAACATTACTCATAAAATATTTATAATAAAATTGACTATTAATATAAATTTATTTTGAAACAAGCTGTTTTTTTAACATAAAAGATTTATTCTATACAACTAGAAAAGTAGAAAACCGCCTATATAAAGAAAAAAACCAAAAGATTGGTATAAATATGATGATTAAGCCACAAATAATCAATCAAAATTACAATTTATATGGAATAAAATAGGACAATAACTATAGTTGTCTATCAGAGACGTAATTTATAATTCAATATTGTCAATATTAGTGCATTAAACTTCAAATTGTTACATCAAATTCTAATATCTGGTGTCTAAATAGAAAAATGTATTTTTGAATTTTCAATCTATTTATATTTCCTTTGAAAATTTCATTTTCTTAAAAGATGAATCTATTATTAGATTATACTAAATTACTAAGCACGAAAACTATTTCGATTTCGCCAGTATATTTCTATATATATGAAAAATAAAATAAAAAACTTAAAAAAATAATAATTTATTAACAAGATAATCTTAAACAAAGAAATAAATGGGAAATAGAAATACATATAATAAAATCTCAAAACTTTTCATACTATTGTTTAATTAACAAATAATCTTAACATAAAAAAAAATTTCGGTTTTAAATATTATAAAGAACAATTGATATGTCGATCTTTAGAGTCAGAAAATCTAGTTTAATGTATATAATAGACATATATATGCGTATTATCATTATAAATGTCAATATTAATAATTTTATGGTGATTTAATAATTTATAGATTCTAAATGAAAATTTAAATAAAATCAGAAGAATATTTCGGATAAATAATTTATAAAAAAAAGTATAATAGTTTGTAAAAAAATGGTTAAAAAATATAATAAAATAAATCACAATTTATTGTATCATTATATATAAAATATTTTCTTTTTTGTTATTCTTTCTCGTAATCTAATTTAAAAGAAAAATCGAATGTTTTGATAACTATATTTTATATCTAGAAAGTTCAAAATTAGAATAGAAAAACAATATGCTAGCATATAATTTTATTTAAGAACGCTTTTCTAACATCACGATGTGTTCGAATATCTTAATCTAAAGATATAATATCCAATAATAACAAAAAAAAATAAAATAGAATGAATATATTTTTTGTTTATAATAGAAAGAAAAAAGCATTGTTCAGAATTTAAAGATAATAATTATAAAAGTAATAAGAATTAATTTTACTTTTACAATAAAAAAGTAAATTATTAATAATTTTGTGGATTAAGGGATGGTAAAAAGTAAAAAAATATCAAAAAACCATAAAAATAATGGTATAATTATCATTGAAAAAGATTAAACATGAAAATATCGTATAAATAATTGCATTGTTGACATTTAGTTATATCTTTATGATCTCAGTTGCATAAGAATATATAGACATGAACTTTCGGACTTTAATGTTATCATAGCGATGATTAAAAAGATAAACTAAAATAGAAAATCTGATAAAGGATATACAGAGCTTTGTTTTTTTTTTCAAAAATATGCCCCATTTTCAGAAAAAAACGCATATTTATAAACTCAATGGATAGAATATCAGTTCTATGACAAAAATTCGAAGAAATAGACGGAAATATCATGGTAAAAATCGTATGATTTAATTTTCTTATCTAGAAAAGGGGTAAATTTGATCAATGACCATTTTAGATCAGCTTCTTTAGATAAAGGGCAAAAGAAAACTGTTGAGAACATAACACAGGTTTATAAAAACTAAAAAATAAAACGATTCATATATTTCTATTCATAAATTCTAGTAAATATATAATTTTTTTCAAGAATCGCGAAATTTTTCCAAAAAATATATAAATAAAAGAATTCTAGTAATAGCAGTGATATGAATAATAAAATATAATTAAATACAAAGTAACGATATTAAACCTTTATATACATTCGCTTTCAAAATTCAAAAATCAAGATTATTATAACTAAAATGAAGCAAAACAGAATATTTAACATATACGATAAAACATCTTATAGAAGCTTAAGATTATTAATACATTAAAATACAAAATTGAATTATTGTAAGCAAATAATTATATCCAACGAAAAACGTAAAACATAAAAACAAAACAGCAAATGTTGATATATAAATAATATCAAATAATTATTCAATTTACAGTGTGTATTTAATTTATTTCCTTGTCTATAATTATATTAAAATTTTAACCTTCGATTTAATCTTGCCAAACAAACTTTATAAAAAAAATGTCCAAATTAATTAAAATTAAACCCATGTCTATAATCATTGTAAAATTTGAACCTTCAGACAAAATCCATCTAAATAAAATTTCAAAAAAAAAATTTCAAAATTGATTTTATTTAACCCACGTCTAAAATCATTATAAAACATATATCTTCGGAATATACCATAATTCTTGAATAAAATTCTATAAATATGAAAATTCTACTATAATATTCACTTGAAACAGTAAATGCTTGGCAATTTAATAATTTGAGTGGATAGAACCATGAATTTTTAAATCTAGAAATATAAAATTTATGTTCACATTTGAAAAGCTAACTATTAGATTTATTAAAAAATGGAAGATAACGAAAAAAATATAAAGTCATTTACAAAAAATGAAAACCTAATAGCTATAAAATTGGTTTAAAATATAATAATAAATTTTCTAGTTTTTATCGAATTGTAAAAAAAACAACAAATATATTATTTAGTACAACAAATAAAAATAAAATCTAAAATAACATACGATTTTTGATTTTATTTATATAAAAACAGAAAAAGAAACAAAATTTATCATAATGTAATAGTTATATCGATTAGAGAATAAATATAAAAACATTATATTACGCTATTCAAATCAAATATAATAAAGTATAAAATAATAAAATAGTTCATATAGAAGAGGTTTCTCAGCATATTAATATCTTTTTTGTTATTCAAAGAGCATAAAAAAAGACTATCATGTATATGAATAAACCCAGTCTTTTAAAATTTAAGAGATAGAATCTATAAAAGTATATATAGTTAAACACAAAATAATCGTTTTTATATAGTAAAACATATAAAAATGTAACGAGTAATATTCAAACCTATTTATAAGAAAAAAAATTATTATGCAATTAAATATTAATCTTTAAATAGTTAAACATATAATTTGAAATCAATTATCTATAAAAACAAAAAAAACCTTTTTTTATTCACATAAGGCTTATTATGTAATTTTATAAACAAATAAAACAGCTATCAAGAAAAGGGAAAAAAAAAACATTGTATTTTTAAGATAAAACTCACACTACGATACAGAAGATAAGTTTTTATTGTTACAGCTTATGGATTTTAAAAACGAAAAACTTCAAATTATACCAGAAGAATTGCATAAAAAACCTTTTTTATATTGTTTCATACCACTAATAGTATTTTTTATCGTTTTTTACAAACACGGATATGTGATTTTTTATGTCAATCGAATAGATTTAAAATCACAAATAAATGTAAACTTTTACTATAGAAAAAAGCATCAGAACTTATTTGTGTTAACTTTTGTAGACAATTGCTTCTATTTAACATATATATATAAAATATCCAAAATACAACAATTTAAATAATGCAAGTTATATAAAATCCAGGTTTTATGGTGCCAAGAAAAGACGAAAAATGTATTTATTACATTTTTGGATATAATTTTAAAATATTTGGCTGTTGAAGCAATCTTAAAATATAAGAGTGATTATATCTTGCAATTTTATCGCTTATTTATGTTTTATTTTGTAATCTAGCACAGATTTTGATGTTTTTTTTCATTACAAAAAAGTGATAAAAGGCTATTAAATTTGTAAAAGACATCAATGGCTTTATATTTTATTCACTAAAACTGAAAGATTATAGATGAAGATTAACTGATCATTGAAAACATGGTAAGAAATAATATCATAAACGAGTGATAAATATAATAATAGAGTCGCCCCTACCCTAGAAGGGCGACTCTATTGTTGTGTTCATTGCATCGTAATTTCAAAAATATAAATCTATTATTTTTATAGAAACATAGATTATCATATATAAATTGTCGAATATTTTGCTATAAAATACACTTTTTATAATAAAATCAAGTATTTATGCATTTTTCACTTTATATCAGAGCAATATGTTTATTATTTCTGTATATATATTTACTTTTTAAACATGACAAATCTAAAAAAAAAGGCTAACTACTTTTTTATTATATGGTAAATGCATTATAATAAATGTTATAAGAAAAAAACAGAAAATAAAACTATTAATAACTAGATATTAAAAGAAAAATGCTAATTTCTATTATTATAAATAAAGAAATAGTATTTAACAAACACCGTATTCTAAAATAGACATTTTTTCTTCATCCTAGCTGAACTATATAACAATTTATGTATTTTTTTAACAACAATTTATTATAAATGTTCTATTATAGATATATTCAACATTAGATGTGTTAATTTGCAAGAGAAAAATACCAAAAAAGGGTTTTTATTCAGCTATCTAACAGAATTAGCCCCTCTTTATAGTTATTTAGGCGACTATATGTATCAAATAGCATATAAATCACCAGAATAGTATATAAAAAATCCCTTTCTTTAAATTTTTAATCATTAAATCTGTTGTTTGTTTTACTTTAGCAAGCAGATTTAAACTCAAAATCATGTCTATTTACTCGAAATGTGTTATCGATGTGTGTGAATAATTTACAAAATACATTATATTGGGTTTTAATTATATCTCAGTATATAAAAAATCGAAAAAGTTGGTATTTTAGATGATTAGAAATACAAAAAAAAATTACATAAAATTAAAAAAAAAGAAGAAAAAAAAACATTTTTCTTCATTTACTTAATAAATTAAACAGCTTTTTTGACATTTAACTCATAAAAATTACCTATTTTAGCATTATCCACCTTTATTTTCGTACATAAGAAACATACCTAAAATATATTATAAATAAACATCAAAATCAATTAAATGATATCAAAATCTTTTTTTATAATTGAATATTTTTGTAAGATATAACAATATATTCAATATTTTATGCAATTGATCATTAAAAGAAAAAAAAAATAATAGGACCCTTAAACTTTCTACTAAAATCCCATATCAAAATACATCAAGCATAATCTATATCGATTTATAATTCAAAACAAAATGTTTTCGATTTGGTGTATATGATAGTTATTATCACATAAAAAAACCACTAAAATAAAGAAAAAAAATAGTCGACTTAATCCACACATAAAAGTTTCAGAAACAAGAAAAATATAAAATTTATGATTTTCTAAGTATTTTACGTTTTAAAAAGATAATTTCAATAGGGAAAACTTTATTTTATTACAAGAAAAAAAATCCCTTTTTTTTGCGATGTCATTAATTATTAAAAAAAATCGCAGATAATGAGAAATATGAGAAAGTCAGAATGTGTATCTTAGCTTATAAAAGTATGATCAGCAAGTAAAAATTGTTTTTTTTGCCAAACAGGACTTGGTTCTAGGTTTTTTTTAAGACAGAAAAAAATATGGCAACATATAAAGCTTGGAATTGACCAAAAAATCAATAAATTCACCTTTTCTGGTTAACAAAACAAATGTACTAATATTAGCTATGTCTAGTAGAGTATATAAATATCCATTATAAGGCAAAAAAATCTTAAATATAACCAAGTTTGTTATGGCTATATATCCACAAAAAGATGATTTTATCTTCTATCAACTTTAGATAATGTATTTTATATGTGATAAATTATCATTGTACGATTTCTTTCTATGCTAGTGGACATATTTATCACCACTTATTCGGCTATTCAGCGACATAATTCAGCTAAAAGTAATAAAATTATGATTAAAATGAGATTGATATGTCTTTTTAGCATTAAAAAAATACATAAAACTTGTTTTTTCTCATCTCGCTGCAGACATATTATATTTAAAATAGCATAGAAAAATGATAATATAACATTACTCATAAAATATTTATAATAAAATTGACTATTAATATAAATTTATTTTGAAACAAGCTGTTTTTTTAACATAAAAGATTTATTCTATACAACTAGAAAAGTAGAAAACCGCCTATATAAAGAAAAAAACCAAAAGATTGGTATAAATATGATGATTAAGCCACAAATAATCAATCAAAATTACAATTTATATGGAATAAAATAGGACAATAACTATAGTTGTCTATCAGAGACGTAATTTATAATCCAATATTGTCAATATTAGTGCATTAAACTTCAAATTGTTACATCAAATTCTAATATCTGGTGTCTAAATAGAAAAATGTATTTTTGAATTTTCAATCTATTTATATTTCCTTTGAAAATTTCATTTTCTTAAAAGATGAATCTATTATTAGATTATACTAAATTACTAAGCACGAAAACTATTTCGATTTCGCCAGTATATTTCTATATATATGAAAAATAAAATAAAAAACTTAAAAAAATAATAATTTATTAACAAGATAATCTTAAACAAAGAAATAAATGGGAAATAGAAATACATATAATAAAATCTCAAAACTTTTCATACTATTGTTTAATTAACAAATAATCTTAACATAAAAAAAAATTTCGGTTTTAAATATTATAAAGAACAATTGATATGTCGATCTTTAGAGTCAGAAAATCTAGTTTAATGTATATAATAGACATATATATGCGTATTATCATTATAAATGTCAATATTAATAATTTTATGGTGATTTAATAATTTATAGATTCTAAATGAAAATTTAAATAAAATCAGAAGAATATTTCGGATAAATAATTTATAAAAAAAAGTATAATAGTTTGTAAAAAAATGGTTAAAAAATATAATAAAATAAATCACAATTTATTGTATCATTATATATAAAATATTTTCTTTTTTGTTATTCTTTCTCGTAATCTAATTTAAAAGAAAAATCGAATGTTTTGATAACTATATTTTATATCTAGAAAGTTCAAAATTAGAATAGAAAAACAATATGCTAGCATATAATTTTATTTAAGAACGCTTTTCTAACATCACGATGTGTTCGAATATCTTAATCTAAAGATACAATATCCAATAATAACAAAAAAAAATAAAATAGAATGAATATATTTTTTGTTTATAATAGAAAGAAAAAAGCATTGTTCAGAATTTAAAGATAATAATTATAAAAGTAATAAGAATTAATTTTACTTTTACAATAAAAAAGTAAATTATTAATAATTTTGTGGATTAAGGGATGGTAAAAAGTAAAAAAATATCAAAAAACCATAAAAATAATGGTATAATTATCATTGAAAAAGATTAAACATGAAAATATCGTATAAATAATTGCATTGTTGACATTTAGTTATATCTTTATGATCTCAGTTGCATAAGAATATATAGACATGAACTTTCGGACTTTAATGTTATCATAGCGATGATTAAAAAGATAAACTAAAATAGAAAATCTGATAAAGGATATACAGAGCTTTGTTTTTTTTTTCAAAAATATGCCCCATTTTCAGAAAAAAACGCATATTTATAAACTCAATGGATAGAATATCAGTTCTATAAAGGGACAAAAAAAGACAAATTAGGGTTGGGTGAGGGCTTAGGGTTTAGGGTTTAGGGTAAAAGTCATAATGGCAATTTTCATAATGGCAAATGTCATAATGGCAATTTTTATCGCATGCACTTTTGTCATAATGGCAATTTTTATCGCATGCACTTTTGTCATAATGGCAATTTTCATAATGGCAATTTTTATCGCATGCACTTTTGTCATAATGGCAATTCTCATAATGGCAATTTTCATAATGGCAATTTTTATCGCATGCACTTTTGTCATAATGGCAATTCTCATAATGGCAATTCTCATAATGGCTATTTTTCTCGCATGCACTTTTGTCATAATGGCAATTCTCATAATGGCAAATGTCATAATGGCAATTTTTATCGCATGCACTTTTGTCATAATGGCAATTCTCATAATGGCAATTTTCATAATGGCAATTTTTATCGCATGCACTTTTGTCATAATGGCAATTTTCATAATGGCAATTTTTATCGCATGCACTTTTGTCATAATGGCAATTCTCATAATGGCAATTCTCATAATGGCAATTTTCATAATGGCAATTTTTATCGCATGCACTTTTGTCATAATGGCAATTCTCATAATGGCAAATGTCATAATGGC
The DNA here is from genome assembly GCF_057557595.1 of Rhyacophila brunnea. Taxonomy (NCBI): domain Eukaryota; kingdom Metazoa; phylum Arthropoda; class Insecta; order Trichoptera; family Rhyacophilidae; genus Rhyacophila; species Rhyacophila brunnea. Next base: position 46,222 of record NW_028232874.1, read on the forward strand.
AATTTTTCTCGCATGCACTTTTGTCATAATGGCAATTCTCATAATGGCAAATGTCATAATGGCAATTTTTATCGCATGCACTTTTGTCATAATGGCAATTCTCATAATGGCAATTTTTATCGCATGCACTTTTGTCATAATGGCAATTTTCATAATGGCAATTTTTATCGCATGCACTTTTGTCATAATGGCAATTCTCATAATGGCAATTCTCATAATGGCAATTTTCATAATGGCAATTTTTATCGCATGCACTTTTGTCATAATGGCAATTCTCATAATGGCAATTCTCATAATGGCAATTTTCATAATGGCAATTTTTATCGCATGCACTTTTGTCATAATGGCAATTCTCATAATGGCAAATGTCATAATGGCAATTTTTATCGCATGCACTTTTGTCATAATGGCAATTCTCATAATGGCAATTCTCATAATGGCAATTTTTATCGCATGCACTTTTGTCATAATGGCAATTTTCATAATGGCAATTTTTATCGCATGCACTTTTGTCATAATGGCAATTTTCATAATGGCAATTTTTATCGCATGCACTTTTGTCATAATGGCAATTTTCATAATGGCAATTTTTATCGCATGCACTTTTGTCATAATGGCAATTCTCATAATGGCAATTCTCATAATGGCAATTTTCATAATGGCAATTTTTATCGCATGCACTTTTGTCATAATGGCAATTCTCATAATGGCAATTCTCATAATGGCAATTTTCATAATGGCAATTTTTATCGCATGCACTTTCGTCATAATGGCAATTTTCATACTGGCAACTTTCATACTGGCAATTTTTTTAGCATGCACGGAAGGTTATACACGTCAGCGCAATATAATCACTGATGAACTTAGTAATCCTGATGAATTAATCCTATACCTTAATATACGATAAAAAAGAGGGAAATTTTGAGACTCGATTGGTGTTTGTTAGGCTGGCATCCGTAAATGGTAGTTTTGAAATCACTTTTAGAGAAAAAAGTGACTGTAGTATATTTATGAAATGTGTAATATAAGCTTCTTGAGCAAATCGATAGATATAATACTCTTGTATCTCTATAAGTATAAGAAACTAGATGCTGTGGTAAATTGTGACTCTAGTAATAGATGACACACGTTTTCTGTTTTTGACTAAAGAAATTTACTATCTCTACGATTATTGGGTTTCTTTTTAACACTTAACTTTGTATTTCTGATGTATTGAGCTATTTTTTTAATTTGACTCCAGTGTTCGATCACTCTTTTCTTTTTTACCTTTGACTATCTTGAAATAAATGCCTCTCATGACTCTAGTAAAATTAGAAATTAAAAATATGTATCGATTTAGCATAGATATAATGTTATGAATTCAAGTTTATTTCGTCGAAAAAAAAATTATTGTAAAGGATGATAATGTAATATCTAACATTCGCTTGTAATAAAAATCGTTTTTTTCTATATAAAAGTAGACTTTCATTATTAAAAAATGTGAATAAAAAAATTGCTCTAGAAACATTCATTATTTTTTTTAAACAAGACAAGAACCTAGCTCATTTTTAAAATTTCAGATCTTTAAAAAATTAATAGCTTTGAATAAATTCTCGCGATATATATATAGAAGAGGAGAAAATATACGATAAAATACAAGAAAATAAAAATACAGCAAAAATTAAATGTTTATAATCATAGATATAAATTGTTTTAATAATTGTTTTTTGATATTACTATTCTTAATACTATTTATTTTATGGTCAATAACATTTATTTAAAAACTATAATTTATATTTTCATGAAAATTCTTAACCAAAGTATTATAAAGTTCATTTAATTCACCATTTCCCCATTGAATATAAAAATTATAGCCAGAAATGATACAGCATTCTATACAATTTATAAACTGGCGTGAATTATACTCAATAAATTTCCATTAGAATCAATTCAAATTCATCAAAATAGAATGAGTTATTTTTTATTTTATCATTTTATCCCAATAAATTATATATTTTGCATTTAATTTACTTATTTTTCTACATATTTATTATGTTCATAAATATTAAAAACACTTTAATCTATAATTTTTAGTTTTTATACATATGTTAACACACTTTTCTTCGATACAGAAGCAAAATATTTTTGAAATTTTTTTTTTTGATTTTATGTCACAAATGTATGTCTAAATACACATAATGATGCAAACTAAAATATATACATGTTAGTGTTTCAAAACATTAATAAAAAGATATAATGGATATAAATTAAACATATTATTAATTTTCTGACATTATGGATAAATATACTTAATTAATGGCGAATTAAATTTATAAATCTTTTTTTTTTAATTTTATAAAACTAACATCTATTCGTTCCTACAAGAAAATGTGATGATTAATTTTTGATTCCATATTTTATAAAAATAAACTGTTTTCAGAATCTAGTACAATGAAGATACTTCGTATGAAAACTTTTTTTGAAATCTACAAACTTTAAATAATATTTACAATTAGAAAACAATCTATTAAAAGTAATATTTGTGACAAATAGAAATAAAATATTAGCTAATAATTTTTATAGAAGCCAAATTTATTATCTATGAATTAAATCAAGTCGGAATTGAAAATTATAGCAAAAATTCATAGTAAATAGTTTAGAAATGCTATATATGCATTTAATAATAATTTTAAACAAATACAATATAAATGAAGAATTAAACAGCAAATTTATTAAATTATGAGGGTGTGATTTAGATATATGTGAAAATGGAATAATCAGAGAATAAATATGTTAAGAAGTAAATTTACAAGAAACATAGAATATTTTATTCTAAAATTATTCAGAGACAAAAAAATATACAGGTGAAATTTCAATTTATTATTAAATATTTCCAATAAAAAGTTCAGACAAAATTTTGGCATGCCTTCGGCGCAACTTTAACAAAACCAAAAATCTTTTTCTTCTCTTGGCCGCAGCCGATCTTCTTTTTCTCCACCCAAGCTTCCAATTAATTTTTTAAATATTCCTGGCGAGAGGACACAAATCTCCCGCCAATGCCATCCTCCAAGCAGCAGAAAAGTTGTTATGGGCGTATTAACCCTGTCGATAACAATCATGGGAATGATTGTCCGATTTCTTCTCGGGATTAATACATACATCCCGAGAAGATTCATGTCTGGGCAGGATTTAAATAAACATATACCAAATTAAAAAAAGTAAGAAAATTGAACGAAATCATATATTCTTAGATAGGATGTTCAAAGCAGTATTATTTTTAAATTTATTATGGTAAATGTATTATTTTTTTTTAAAAAAGCTTTATCGATAAATAAAAATAAAATTTGAGTTAAATAATATATAAAGTATGGATTGCTATTACTTCTGTTAAAATAAAAAGCAGCTAAGTTATAAACAACAACCAGCTGTTCTCTTTTTGTTCTGATATATAAATTTAAAGAAAAACAAACTTATTATTGATATTTATACATATTTACAGAATAAAAGAATACAAAGCATATATAAAATATTAAACTATGCATTTTTATATACAGATTTATGACTTTTATATATTTTTTTTAAAAAGCACGAGGTTGTTAAACGCGACATAGGTAAAGTTTTACAGGAGAAAAAATATAATGGCAAATAAAAGAAAATGTACATAAAAATAGAAATCAAACTTAATACACACACTTATGATTACTAATAAAATCCATAAAATCGCAAATATATTCACAATGGTATAGTATTATATGTTCTAAAAACAAACGTTATTAAGCAAAAAACAGTAAATTAATATACTCCTGTAACTATATCTGTCCATAAAAATATGGAATCATTTGGTAAGACATAAGAAACAGTATATCATAGATACAGTTTTCTAGAATTGATCCTTTTTCTTATAGCTATCAGACAAATTAAACATCATTTTTTTGCCAATCTGAGTATTTTATGCAACAAAATCATTATATAAGTACAATAGACAAAAAAATTGTTTTTGAATATATTATATTTTATATCAATCTTTTATCTTAATTTAAAGGACGTATTTAATATAACCTATACGGCTATTTATGCATCTATACACGCCTCAAAATGCGCATTTAGTATCTTTAGCTTTAATTTTACGGTAATATACTCAATTATTAAAAAATCTTTTATTTCTTGCATCTTTTGTTTAAGCTTACCCTACTATTATATTCTTTTTCCCGCAGAAAACAATGACAAAAAAGAGTTTTATTTTGCCATAAAATACTTAATACAAGTTAGATAGATAATGTTGTTGTAAAATTTACTGATTAAGTTATATTTAAGACAGTAAAAGTTCCAAAAAAAAACTAAAAATAACAATAAAAAAAAGTAAAAACGTTTAAACTAGTATAATAAAAAACATATACACGTAAAAATATATATCCAAACTTTTATATGACTATCTTTCTGTATATAAGAAGCATTCCAAAAATAATTTTTCTTTTAAGATCGAAACTAATAAAAATAAAAAAAAACTTTCTTTTCATGGTAAACTTATATCAATTGACATAAAACTTTTTATGCTTTATTATTCATGATTGATTTATCAAAAGAAAAAAAAGAAAAAGAAAGAAAAATACTCATAGGACCCTTAAAGTATATTTTAAGAACTTGAATCGAAATATAATATGTTTAGAATGATTATAATATATGCCATTACATATGTTTTCTCATTTTACGATATAAAACATAATTTTATAAGATAAAGCCGCTAAAATAATGAAAAAAATAGTGATCTAAATCAACATATAAAAGTTTCAAATTTATAAAAAAGGCATAAAACATTAAAAAATAATGCATTATCACATAATAGCACTAATATGGTGCATCTATATCTGTATTCGAAGGGAAAAAAACATTGATTTTGGGATTTGAGAATTGATATGATGCCCAAAATGTATGTAAATGAGTAAGAGTTTCTAAAAAAAGATACATCTCGAAGCAATAAAAATAGTTAAAAAAACGATAACGGGTGATAATATATTTAATGTGGTATATTTTGGTTTTTATTGGAGAAAGAAGAATAAACACAATAAGTAAAAAATTAAATCACGTTATAAACCACATTCAATGTACAACAATAACACAAAAGCCTTGTATATTATATAATAAATAGTAATATAGCAGTACAATTATCCGCTATTATACAAAAAAACTATAAATATGATTATTAGTTACAATGAAAGAGCGAAAAAACCATAAGTATGGTAATATATTTTACAAAATAGTTCTAGATGTGTTCATGTATGTAAAATATCATTTTATTGCCATAGAAAAAAACATATTATACATGTGGTATTCGGCTATTTAGGCAAAATCGAGCAAAAAGCAAAAAAAAAACGTACAAAAAACTTTGAAATACAGTTCTTCAAATCGAAATTAACACGCAAATGGTTTTATTTATGTGTGGCTAGCTATTAATTTTTACAGAAAATTAAGTATTTATTAAAACATTAAGTATGAAAGATCTATAAGAAAGTTTTGATTTTAGTGTACATTTATCACGATAAAGCCTGTAATTCATATATTATAAAAATATTTATAAAAAATATGAGAATTACACAACAAAAAAAGAATAAAACTACGTCTTTTAAATATAAAAATAACAGAACATATAAAAAATACAATAAAGATAGTAGTTTATATTCAAATTATAATATCATGGTACAGGACTCTTCAATATCGTAAAAAACTACAGATTTAGTAATAACAATAGATAATGGTTTTATGTGTGTTTATAATCTATTATACGTACAGTCAGCTATATTTTTATTTTAGAAGAGTAACTAAACGGTAAAATCTTATATATTATAATTATATGCTATAAGAAAAGAAAAAAAAACTTGAAAAAATAATAATTTCCTACGAATGGAATCTTATAAAAAAAATATAAGAATACACTAATTTTATTTCAAAACGCATAAAATTTTCAATATAATTATTCTTAAAGAATTCCATATAATAAAAATAATTATTTATCGATATTAAGATTTTATTTAAACAACAATGAATACCCGCAAAAATACTATAAAATATGGATACATTTATAATATTTACTTATATATTTAAATAATAGATCAGTATGCAAAATAAAAAAGATTTTTTTTCAATCGAACATGATCTTATAGAGATGGAAATAGAATCCGAAGAACATCTTCTTATAAAAAAATAAAATTTTTTGGAATTTAAAGATAAAGATCAAAAAAGTATATAAAATAAAGTTGTGTTTTATGAGGTATAATTTATGCACGGAAATTAAATCTTCTTTGTAATTCTTTTTCGTCATCTTACGTGAAAGAATACATCAAATTATTTGAATTTACTTACTTTTTATTTAGAAGAGTACAATAAATTCTCACCGACGCAGATTTCTAGTGTATATATTGTTTAAAAAGTAAGTTTTTTTATGCATCAATAATATTCGAATTTCCAAATCTAAAAATAATATATTCATTAATAATAAAAATTGTAAATGTGTTAAAACTATTTCTATATAAATTAAAATAAACATGCACAATCTAGGATTTAGAAGTATTAGGCATTAAAGGGAAGAGAAAAAAGACATTGTTATTATAAAAAAAACCAAGAAAAATTATTAAAAATAAAAGTTTTTATGACTTTAGATAAAATAATTACGCAAAAAGGTGATAATTGTGAAAAAACAAATCATATAATGTCACTGTTTATAATGTGTAATATTTTTTGAAAGTAATTCTTTGTGGATATTATTGTTGGCATTTAAAGATAAAAATACTAACTTTAAGATTTTAATGTTATCATAGTGATAATGTCGAAGATAAACTAAAATATGTTAAAGGATAAGCAGAGCTTTGTTTTTTTTCGAATATATGGCTTATTTCCAGGGAAAACGCATAATTATGTACACAATGAATAATTTATCAGTTATACAGAAAAAATATCGGTAAAATAGATGAAAAAAAGCGGGTAAAAATCGTATTATTTTATTTTCTTATCTAGAAAAAGGGGTGATTTTAATTAATAATCATTTATAATCAGTTGTGTTTCTGTATATTCAAAATAAACATCCTTAGAATATAAAACAGGTTTTAAAACCAAAATATGAAACAAAAGTATATTTTTCGTTTCTCTTAAGTTTTGAAATGTATTTGCTTTGTATAATTTTATTCTTTGCAATAGAAGTACATCTACGAGTTATACTAGCATTATTTTATGATAAAAATGATATAATCCAATTTCATACAAAGATACAATTCAGTATATGATTATACATTCTTATCAGAAAGAAAAAAATAAAAACTAAGATTATTGAATGCAAAAAAAAGCAAGATATATAATGACAACATAAGATGTAACGCCTTATAGAAGCTACTGGTCTTATATAGATTGGGGTACGAATTTGATATATAGTAAGCAAATTAATATTTTAAAATCTTTTATTTAAATCAAAAACAATTAATTTGAAAATAAATTAGCGAATTTTGATTTATAGCTATATATAAATATCATATAAAGATTTTTATTTGCAATATATATTTTATGAATGCCAAGTATATAATTATTATGGGAGAAGAATATTTAGATTACCTCTAGCTTAATAACAAGTCAATAAAGAAAACTTCTTTATTATTCTAGTAAAGCAGTCAAAGTATAGAAATTCAATATCATAAAACATCTATATACACATAAAAATTACAATTTCGATCAAATAATTTAAAATGTATAGATTCGCGTGTTGAAAGATAATATTTTAATTTTAGCTATAGAATATAACTACCGATATAAAACTATATTTATAGCATAGAGGACAAAATTAGTCTATAATGTTTATAATTATTTGTATAATGAAAAAAAATAATATCTAAATTGCTCTTATTTCTTTTTTTAACTGTCAAACTATAATAAAATTTATCATACATATTTGAATATATATACAACAATTATATAGAGCAAATATTGATAAGAACGAAATGATAAAACAAAATATTGCAAACTAATAACTAAAAAAACAGTCAATTGGTATTTTATACTATGTTAGATTAATTACATTCAATAACTTAAAAAATAAAAGTAAAAGACAAATAAAAATGCGTTTTTTTGCAATTAACACTTTTTTGATGATCTTATATTGACAGAAAAATTAAAATGTCACGAACATGTATATGGTCGGCAATAAAAAAAAACCCGAAAACCAACCAGAATCTTTAAAAACGGATATAAACAATCAACAAAAGTATTATCTTTTATATATTATATAAAATCTAATTATTGTATGAAAATATCCTAAATTATGAATTAAAATAAAAATATGGAGATATTTTTCTGCAATATTAAATACTGTCTTTATACACATATTAGGTAATATAAATTAGTTTAAATGTCGGGAAAATACTTTAATTTACTTAGATAGGGTGTTGTTTTTTATATTTTATGAGAAACAAAATTGATTATTAGAAACAGGTAAAAAAGAAAAACAATAAATTTTTTGTGTTAAACTCGCAAAAAGTAACAATTTATAAATTTTTAAAGTTATAGATGTAATTCAATCATGCAAAGATCCGAATTTTCAAAGAAATATGGCAAAAAAATCTTTTTTTTATTGCACCATAAAACTACTAATATGCTATTTTTATTGTTAATTGGATGCCATAACTTGTATTTTACATAATTAAGATTTTTTAGTAAATAAAAAAATCTTTGTATCATAAATAAGATAATAATTTTTAAAAATAAAAAAGCATGCAAACATACAATTTAAATAATTTGAAACATATGAATTCGTACGAAATCGTATAATATTATAAATTTGTTAAATAGAAATATCAAGTATAATTATCAAGAAAAAAATTTATTATTAATAGATAATAAAGATAGTCTTTAGACGCCTAATAATATATTAACGTAGTAATTACCATATTTTTGCATGTTTTTATATATAATACAAGCTTAAAACAAAATTAATATATGCGTAAATTTAATATTCAATTTATTTGAGATATTAATTTTATAATCTAGCATTTATTTTATTGTTTAATAACACAAATGAGTGAAAAAAGGATGTAAAACATTAAAAGTAATCAAAACATTAGATTTAATTTAGAATAGCATCAATCTTAGATCCAAACATTACTGATTCATAGACAAATGAGCAAAAGATATATGTTTAAACTATCATAAACGTCTATTAAATATAAAGATAGAGTCATATCATACTCTAGAAAGACTAGATTTCCTATAACTATTGCGTTCTGACAAATGCATAAGCCCAAGAAGCAGATTTTTATCCATCATTAGCTTCTTCTACGTGTAATTTATACCAATTTAATGAATCATAGTTTCACATACTAAACCACCAACACAATACTAAAAACAGCTATATCACGTGTTTCAAATAAATGCCATAAATTTCTCAGAATAATTCTTCAAATGTATATTCAGAAAATAAATCAACAGCAAAATACATATATCTATAACATTTTCTCTATAAAAAGTTAAAAACAAAAAAAAACCCGCTTTATTTATACCTATATTACACTGTACTTTATAAATTTGTTCTCATATTATAAAACCACTAGCAGGTATATCTTTGACCATACAACACTTCAGACAATACTATACGGCAAGTAAAGTCAATTTTTTCTACTTGTCTGCATTTATGAACTTTCACTACATATTTTTGAAACCAATTTTCTTAGTGGAACTTCATGATATAGATGATGAACCAAAATATTATTGCAATGCATCAAAAACGTAGTGCAATAGGATTTAGCTGCTATCTCTACATGTCACATCAGATATAAAACTAAAAATTCAATTGATTTATCACATTAGCAAATTTTAATTAGTACGTCACCTATTTCCAAACTTGTTATAAAACCAAGAAAAAAAACTCTAAAATAAGAAGCCCCTTCATATTTTTATAATGCCATGCTAAAATATTCATTATGACTTCCCTGTCGCTTATTTTATTCTAACTATAAGATTACCACCATATATGTCTTCTTCATGCTGAACCTCAAACACTAAAAATGGATTGTGTTTCACTCACCATACACATTGATCAACCTCCAAACCATTTATAAGTTTCAAAAAACACATTCCTTTTTAATTTTTCTTTTCGCTTTTAAAAGCCTATGAATTCATAATCGACTAATATTTCTCTGCGTCGTCTTTAAAAATTCAATTTAAAGGGGGAATTTTATAATTATCAATATAGGATAATTCAAACACATTGGCATAAAATAAAAACATTCAAAACCATTTTCGATATTATAAAGGGTAGAAAAAATTAAATTAAAGATTTGTAATATTCACATCAATGCGTGATAGGTCATAAGCTATGAAATTAATAAAAAAAATATTATTAATTAAACCTTTTATAGTGATATTCCTGTTACTACATAAAAAACACTAGTTTTTATATCATTTTATAGTTGTGTTTTTTTCTATATTATGTTTTAAAGAAAGAAATAATCTGAAGTGTAAAATATTACAAGTACGGAAAATTATTTTGCAAAATAGAAGAATATTTAACTCCATCCAAAAATGTTGATATTTTAAATATAAAATTTCAGTGCAAACTTCCGTATTGATTTCTCCAAAAGATCAAAAAATTATTTTAATGAAATTACGTCTAGGTTCTAGAGAAACTTATATCAGCCAAAAAAGGTAGAATTACGGAGAATAAAAGGATTTATTAGGGGTTGAAATAAATTAAGCATGACCATATAAATCTACACTTAATACATAACTATATTGTAAAAAAAAAGAATCTTAAAATAAGTAAAAGTACTAGCTTGACACATTAAATCATGCTTCTTTAAACTAATAAACAAATAATAAAGGTTTAAAATTATCTAATACCTGTATAATAATTTTAAATATAGCTACACGTGTTTCAATTTTTAAAAAAATATGTTTCATATTTTAGAGTGTTCATAATACTGTCTAAAGAATAAAGGATCATATAACGAAAAAAAAAACTTCATTTCAATGACCGAAGAAATAAAACTTAATTTATTTTAATCAATACAAGCAATAATTTAGTATTTATATGTATAAATCATATCTACCTATAAAAAACAATATGAAACAAGCAGTTAAAAACTAAAACCGCTTTATGTGAACCTATAAAGTATACATGGACACATTATATAAAACTATTTCAATTGTGTGTATTCTATTCATATGTGATACGTCGAATTTTTAGATATAAAAAAACTAAAGGATTGTAAAATTTTTTTTCACAATAAGAATCTACTATATTATTGTCAGATTTCATATAATAATGAGTAAATGCAACAATTTTAAGGATCACATGTATGTCGCAGTAACAAACATACACGCATAGTATAATAACAATTTTCAAAAGATTAGATTTATTATCCCAATAATTATCCAAAGCATTTTAATATAAATTCAATTTTATTTAGCAAAATGAAGTTAGTTAATTAGAAAAGTATTTATAAAATATTATTTTTCTACTATAATTTTTAATAAATATATGATGCTCGATATAACAACTAATTCTACTAGATTTTACTAATATACAAAAAAAATTAAAAAGAACTAAAAAATAAAATAAATTACCCTTACTTTATATAATGACTTTGATTTCTCATAAGTTCAATTGTTCATCATTAAGAAGTATGTCCCCATCGTCAAATACAAGATAATTTCTATCATTAAGTTCGTTTAACACCTTTATCCATATTTCACGGGATAAAGTATTAGCGATAGTTTCCTTTATCCCTCTCTTTCTAAAAAATGTCTGATATAAAGATCTCTCTTTTATAGAATTTATCTTGTTTTTACATAAATATTTTGCTATTTTAGAATAATAGAAGGAGCTCAGATGCGATATATCATTATAAAATTGTAAATTTTTAAATTTGCCTTGCTTCACATACTCATTAACACGTATATTAAACTCATTTAGATCTTCATACATTTTTTCATCGTTATTTGAAGTCTCAATAGTCGATTCTTTTGTAGACGACGTTACTTTATTTTTACACTTTATAGTACATATTTTCTTTTCTGATTTTGTATCATCGTCGCCACTGATTTTTTTTTGATTTCTGTTATCGTTGGAAAAGTTAAGTAAATCTGAGTGATAACTTTCTTCGGCTTGATTTTCCATAATCATTTTATTTTTACCATCATCTTCTAAATGACCTCTCTCAGAATCATATTTATGGTTTTCTGTTTTTTGTAGATTTTGTTGACACTCTAATCTCATGGGTGATTTTTCATTGCATGAATTGTATTTTTTTGGTATTTTTTCTTTTAGGCATATTTTTCTTTCACGACATTCATGAATCTCATTTTTAATTTGCGGCACTGTGACTTTTTTATTTTCGACTCTTTCTAATCGCTTTATGCATTGATAAATCTTCCCTAATTCATCAAAAAAGTCAAAATTATGTATTTCTTTATTAATATGTCCACTTTCGTACTTTTTAATATGGGACATGAACTTTTTTCTTTTTGATGCAATTTTACGTTTCAAATGATTTAAATCATTGACTGTTTTTTCATTTGCATGGGTGTGCTTATCTATACCCTCTTTTATTATATCTAATTTCTTTGTGTTTTTCTTTATATTTCCAACTATTTTTTCTTTAAAATTTGCATATATATTCTCTATATCACACGTACTTTTTATTTCCTCAATTGTTTGTAACTGACTGTGAGTTTTAGTACACGTCGTATTCACAATTGGATTATTAGACGACTTGTTTTCGCTTATTGTTACTTGTTCTTTGGTACTTTTATTCTGAGGTAATTGTGATATGTTTTCATGATAATTGCTTTCTTTTATTTCCGATTCGGGTTCATGAACGATTTCAGTTTTGGAGACTGTTTCCAAACTATTTATATTCTTCAAAAAAAACTTCTCAAACTCTTCTCTTATATTCTGACTGTTTATTGGGGCTAAAGCCAATTGATTTTTATTTTCTTTACATCTATTTAGATTTTCAATTGATCCCAAATTGTTTGTTGGTAAATTTTCTGTTGTATTTGTGACTAACGTAAAATCCTCTAAGTTTTCACCTGCAGAGTATGTTGGATTATCTTTAACTGCCTTTAAGTTTTGCCTTGGAAGTACTATTTCGTTCTCATAAGATTCTCTTACATTATATTCTGGATCAGCATGTAGATAATCATTGGCCCAATCATTGTCGACTTCAGCATTATTAAGTACATTTTCATGTATTTCATCATTCCGTATATTTCTCGCATTATTAAGCCCCAGATTAAGCGGATAAATGCTATCTGTTCTATCATAAGAGGATGGCTGTGTTACTCTTTTCGCTAAAAAATCATCGTTTCTGCTTTCATTATACCATCCAGTCATGCCATGATCACTTTTATATGTGTACTGTAGATTCATATTTATATGCTCTTCTTCAAATACTTCGTTTTGATCATCATAGGTATTGTACAAATTTGTTGGATTTTCATTTTCATCGTCTATAAAAATTTTTAAATCATTTAATTCTTCATTATAATGAGCAGCTGTTTTTTTCACGTAATTCCGTTTAGAAATTTTGCATATATATGCATCGACCATCATAGCTAGTTCCAAACTCATTGTAATATAATTTTTGAGGTATGGCGCGTATTTTATCATCACCTCGCGAAAACTTAGCGAGTCAACATCAATATAGGAGGCTCTCTTTCGCAAATCGCTAATCTTTTTTACAGTTTTAGCGCTTTTATCGCTTATTGGGCGAATTATATTTCGAATTTTTCTTGTGTTCATGAGACCACACATCCCTAATCTCACATCAAAATATATGGACTTATAATTTATCCTTTTGTTATAATTAATTTTGCTTTTGTAATCACAAACATGTATGTTATACCCTATCCATGCGTTGAATTTTATTTCTCTAGGATAAAAAGTTCTGGTGTCAAAATCTTCATCTTTATTAGACTGTATCCAATTTTCGAATAGTTGAACAGTAGACTTTGTATCAACTTGAACTATATTATTTGATATTTTCACTAAGAAATACTGCTCGTTGCGATCCTTTTTATAAGCTTTAAAACCAAATGAATGTTTTCTTTTTAAAAATGCAGTTTTTAAACCCAACACAATATCTTCAGATGTTTGATTGTGCTCATTTTTAATCAGCTGAATTTGTTGATAAAATTGAGACATTCTATTATTTTCATTTGCTGAAATTAAATCCATAAAATAATCGGAAATACTAATTGTCTCGTTAGTATCAAGATGATTTTGGATATAATCAATATCTGTTTTATATATAAGATCGAAATCAATTTTATAAACTGTTGTCAACTCTCTTATTAGTTGCTTATAAATCAAATCGTAAGAAATAACAATGTCATTATCAATGACTTCTAGATTCTCAATTGCCATATTTCTGACTGTAGGATGTGTTCCTAATGAGTGCTCTATTAAATTTTTTATCATCCTAAAACGATTTCTATGTACATATTCATCATCACACAATTCTTTTACTTCATTCAGAAGTCTCTCATCAAGAATAAAAATGTCATTTTTAAGATTTTCTTTATGAAAAAGGGGCATAAAATATTTATCTAAGTATTTTGGATTTCTAGAATCTTTAATGTACTTTTCGACAAAAAAGTTCTCAAGAATGACTAAATACAATAAAGAATCAATTTTATAATATTCACGAGAAATTTCAGACGAAACTGTCTCGAAACTTTTTTTAATGCTACTAAATAGCAATTTAGCGTCTATTACATTAACTATGGCTTTTTCACAAAAAGTATGCAAAATAGAATCAGCCTCGACGAAGGCCACTGAATCAATACAAACTTCTAATCTTAATTCATTTTGGGTCTTGCTTGCGATTTCTATGGATTCTCTAACGATATCTAAAGATTTTAAACAATCCCATTTGGGATTCATCAAAACATGAGATAAGCATTTGTTCAAACTATTTTTTTTTATAAAATCTTGCCTATAAGACCTCGGACATATATAAGAGGCTAATGATTGGTAAAAATTAAGTTTTAAAAATCCATCTCTTGTTATTTGGCAGCTTGTGCCTTCCGGATAAATGGCATTCAATACTTCTTTTTTTTTACATTGAGTTATAACTTTTTTGTTCAAGTTCGTAATTAATTCGGAACCAAATAAATTGTATGTATGATCTTTCGATTCTACGTGAAAATTTTCAGCTGCCAATGCTATCACTACATGACGATTTTTATTTTTTTTTATACTCTGTGTTATACTTAGTGCAATATCTAAATAAAAAATGCTGCTAAGGTCAAATGAAAATGCACTTCTCAATATATTTTGCAACTCTATCATACTCCTGGCTCTAATCTTGTTTTTTGAACCATACGATTCAATAAAGAAAAAAGCATCTTTTTTTGCTATGCTCGATAAATTTTTAGTATTGAAATAAAATTTCATTAGCTGCAAAAATTCTGATCCGTTAAATTCAGCATTAATACTAATGCTATTTTTCATCTCACTAAGTCTTTTAATTTCTATTTTCATTTTGTCCACTATGTTTCGAGAATATTCTTGATTGTTTTTTTCGCACTTGTACTTAAATTCCATGCATTTATTAGCAAAATATGTATTTTTTGCATCTATGTCCTCTTTGTTATTACAAAGAGGAATGAAAAGCCATATTTGATATTCTGTAGATAGAATAATTAGAGACCCTATGTAAAAGTGTCCCAAGTTTACTGCATTTATGGAACCATTTTTACTAAACACATAATAGTTCTTGGTCAAAATTTTTCTGCTATATAATTTTTGAGTATTAGCAAGGACATTTATACTCACAACCGGATTAGTAATTATCTTTGCAAATTGATCAATTGGAAAAGCTCCACACAGACCATCTAAATCATAACTTGCTGTGATATTCGCACTAAGTTTTTTTAATTCGACTTTTTTGTTACATGTAACTTCAGCGTTTCTAGCTGAAAACAATTCTTCGTTTTCAATTTCATTCAATATTTGATTTTTTTCGTTTTTGTTTAAATCATTCCAGATTTTTACGTCATCTGAAAACTTAACGATACCATAGAGATCTGGCAAAGTCATTTCATCATCAATACAAAAAAAATAGTGTATTATTTTTTTCAAATACAAATTTTCAAACCACTTGAATATTTCTATCGGTGTTATATTTTTAAATGTATAGGCTATCTTTTCTACACTAGAATATGTTAATCTTGGCATTTTGAGTGCAAATCCGTTTCTAAAAAATACTATTCCAATAAATTCTCTATAACTTACATTATACATCAGGGGGTTATACTGCTCAAACGGATGTTCTAAGATTATGTTGGTTTCAAGCAGCAAGTGTGTCATCACTAAATCAACTACGGAATTGGAAAGATTTTTAAATCCAGGGAATTTATGTTGCAAAAATCCAAGCATTATATTATTCTCAGAAAAAATTTGAACGCGTAATTCTTTTATACGTTCGACAAGTCCTACAATATTTTTCTCTACTTCAATAGTTTTTAAAATAAATTCTACGTTCATTTTAGAATAATGTACGCCATTAAGTTATTTTATAGAAAAAACAAAGGGGAAAAATAGGAGAAACAATAAATAAATGACACGTTTACGTAGAAATATAAATGCTTTTTATTGATGCGATAAAAAGGAACAAATAAAAGATTCAATTTTTAGATTCTCGAATATATATTGGATGCGAATTTTTCTTGCCTGTGCATATAATAGATTGTGTAATTGAATCAAAGTACGAGTTATAAATACATATCGTCGCTTGATTTCAAACTTATCACGGTACAGATTAGTTATACGATTTGTATCTTGTATTTTTTAGACAAGAATGCGCTTTACAGATAAAAAACTGCAATTTAAAGGTAAACATTACAACATGAGCTTATTTCATAGTGGTGATTTCATATTACAATAAAAAAAGCCTTATATATAAATTTCGATGTTCTGTGTTGAAAATAAATGTTATATTAAATATTTTTTTATACTATTTTATAATCCAATACAGCATAATAACACAAAAATTATACAAATATTATTAAAAACAGTGCAAATTAAGTAACTGACCATAAAGAATCCTAGATACGCACAGACAGTTGTTAAGATCTCTTCACTTATATAATTATTTATCATTTCGGTATAATGTAACATAATAATGTTATATATATATTCAAAAATTATAAAAACCCGATAATTCTCACATGAATTAGAATAATCGAAAAAGAAATCAATTTAACTTGCATAGACTTCTTACCAATTCTTGTTTCTCTATTTTTTTTCTTCATCAGGCATAACCTGTTTGTGTTTTTTCCTTTAATCTAGCAAAAAATAATATTTTTGTGATTCGTTAATCATGAAACATATATCTTTTATCAAAAAAGAATCATAGTGTTTTGTATTTTTTACAGCTACATATCATTATTTATTATCTGAATTAGAACAAAAAAACACATTAATTTAAGATAATATGACATTACTATAGAATCTAGTCATCATTAATTTCTATGTATTTATATAACTATATAATATTATTTCATTACGAAAAAGAGAGTTGCTTTTATTTTCACATAGTCATTGCAAGATTCTGCGCATTATAATTTGGTTCAAACAATAAATTGCATCAAAAATAGTATTTTATATCTTTCATATATCACAGTTGCATTCATTCTTATATTTTTTTATTCATCATTCAAGTACAAATTTTTTTCTTTTTCAAAATATTGCACAGTATTATCAACAGCATTTGCAATAATAATAGAATACCAAAAGCAAAAGTGTGATACTGGTCCCGTTCTCGATAATTTTGTCTGTAAATCGCACAGTAAATTTCTATTTTTCTGTTATCGGGAGATACAAATCCCAGTATTCTTTTTATCTTATCATGTTTCTATAATTTCAATCATATATTATTATTTTTATATTATTTTGTTTCATACATCTAATTTCTATTGATTAAATAAGTTCGTCGGTATTTTGTAGGGTTATAGATTTTTAAGGCATGAAATGTCATTCTACATATCTTCCTCGATATTTTTTTAGTATCAAAAACTCAACAATTATGTATTCCGTATTCTAGAATCCATTCTAAAAATAAAAATCTTCAACATATTTTTTTCTCCTTTACCTCTATAATGTGTGTTGTCTTTATTTAGGAGGACAACGAATAAAACTTCACATTCATATTCATAGAAATCGCCTTAGCAAGAATTCTTTAACTACTACTACTTTCGATTAATGACGGCAGATCATTATTTATGTTGTAGTTAACTACCATGTGTTATCATAGATCACATTCTTGTTATATTAATTTCATTTATATCATATCTTAAAATCCTCAATTTCTAATAAATCGAATACTGAACTTCTTGCATTAACCTTCAAGTAACTTAAGGGAAACATTAATTAATAAATATTACATTCGATATGGTTTAAATTTATGACGTAATTTTATAAGATTTTGTTAAATATATGTAATTATATATCCTATATTCACATATATCCATTTTTTTTACACGTTTTTATCTAATAGAAGCCACATTTTCATTTTTTTAGTTGACTACTTACATAAAATTCCAATTGATTTCTACAATTATAAATTATTACTGCGTCATTCTTAGATTCTTTTAGATCGAGAGGGCTGCCATAATATCTTTCATTATAGTAAATGTCAATGAAGGGTGCAATATTTTTTGCTTTTAATCATTCGAGCATGAATTATAAATATTTTGTACATTTCGAAAATTAAATCGTAGCTATATCCTATTTAAAAGCACAAGATATCAAATGAAAATACTAGTTATAAAAATACTATAGTTTTTTAAGAAAAACTGATTCCTTTATTTGTCTAGAATTGTTACAATTGAACTTATTATCATTATCTTTTTTGCTTCTATCATACTGTGCACTGAAAAAGAAAAAAAGATAATCTTAAGTTATTTATATAGTTGCAAACATATGATGTTCTGGTATTTTTAACGGATGATGTAAAGCATACTATATTTTTAAACGGTTCATTATGCATCATTGAATCAGCTTTGTCACTTTTATAAGAATTTTTGCCATATAAAACATTATTAACAATTTAAAATTGTCATAAATTGTTTAAAGCCATCATTAAATATATCTTTAAAGATCTTACGCTTGTTTGCTGTAATAAATGTATCTATCTTATATAACAAGAACATAATGGTTTTTCGTACATGAATATACTATTAATAAGAGTTATACTCTATATTGATAAGGAACAAACAATTTACTACATTTAGCTATTCTTTTAAACATCACAAAATATCTTTTTTTTAAAGATTAACCACCGTTTAATCATTTCTTACTCGCAAAAAATAAAGAAAAAACACTTAAATGTTCAAAATTGCATCTTTTTTAACAACCCCATTAAGAACTCTATATAAATACACTAGTGCAAATAAAAGAACTTTTTTTAAATTATATTCATGATTTAGCAATATTAACATATCTGAATAACTCTAGAGCATTTTTTTCATTCCTTTATAATTTTAATTCGGTTAAAATCATCAACCAGCTCATATATTTATGACATTTTGTAGATCTATAAACTACAATCTTTTCAACAGTACATATAGAAATTTTTTCTTGTTAAAATTAGCTGAATATTTGTATTATTAGACTTACAAATTTATATTTATAAAAACTCACGTCTAGTATATCTTTTTATATAAAAAATCCCAGGAGTATACGTTATACGTATATTCTGTTTTTTTATACGATTAGAAACTACTTCTCTACAATGATACGCAAGTTGGCAAGTGTTTTTCTTTTTTTTCCAGAAGATCATCTGTTCACCTATTCTGGATAATTTGAAAAGATAAAAATACAATCGTTTGTTCTTAGTAAACACGAAACACGTAAATTGCTATTTTCTGTATATTTCTGCGATCAAATTGTTTGGCTGTTTTTAAATATATGGGATTTACAGTATAAAGCAACATATATTTATAAAGCATGTGCAATATAAAACCTTAAGCATGTATCCTCGCATCTTTAGTATATTATGGTAAAGAAAATCATATTCACACAAATTTCTGTTCTCATCTAATAGCCCGTCCACATTTTTTGACATAAAAATGCAAAAAATCATTCGAATATTCTGATTTCAAATAACTTTAATATTCATTTTAAGTATCAGATTATACAACACGCCCAATTTCTCACCTTTGACTCCTTTTATTATTTTTTTATTTTAAGCCTCTGATATTAACATTTATGAAAAATATGGTAAATATTAAATTTAGATCATTATATATCATTATTTAGTTGAAGAAACAAATCATTTTTTCTTTCTTTTTGTATCGTCAAAGACAAAACCAGTAAAATTCGATATAGATTTTCTTCGCTGTAATTATGAATCAGTTACATTTTACTTTTCCATTTGAATCTATTTAAAATTGATATAAAAAAAATACAAAATATATGCATATCGCAAGTAAATTTACTTTTATATGTTAGGAACCGTCATGAATCTGCATTCTTATATTACTCTGCATCGATTCATATTATTTTCCATATAAATTGACATATATACAAGCATATTACACATACAATTCTTTTATCTATATTGTTCTTTGAGATGACAATACCATATGTATAGTTTTTCTTCTTGTGTTCAGTTTGCTTTTTTTTATAAGCTGAAAAAAATATTTATTTCACCTATATTTCTTTTTTTCATAGCAGTAGCGTATTCTGCATGCTATTTATATACGATCTTTGTAACCATTTTCATAGCTGTCTTTCTTTTTTTGTCTTTCAATTCGTTCATGCCTTTGCAGCATAAAATTTTATAAAAACTTATACCCCGTAAACTAGTTCAGTTATATCACCCTACTTAAAGATATTGCATTTTTATATTGGCCTATAATTGCACAATTAAGTCTCTTAAATCGATCTTTTTTCATATGCATTATTACACAAAGGCAATCTAACATCATTAAACTATAGTTTCAAATTCAAAGCCAATTTTATCATATATTTCATCACATTCGCAATTTTTTTCATCTTTAAGCTAGTTTATATGTATATTTTAATTGTAACACTTGCAATGCAGTTTCGGATAACAATTAGCGCATAGGCTTAAAACTTTTTTATACTCTCTTTTTAGTTAACCACATGGACTAAATTATTTTTTTTTATTAAAAAAATACATTTACTGACCTTTATTATCTAGTATAAATGTTAAATATTTTTATAATCTATATGAATTTCTAAAAACTAGAGATATTGTTTTGTCTAGAGTCATCTGTTTTTCCATCTGATATACTTTGTTCTCGAAATTAATTTTTATCACAATCATTACCTCTTCTATCATTTTTCAATGTAAAATACACATTGTTCCTCTTAAATTAGCAACAGACAAAATATCCTTTCTTTCTATATATTCGCTTTATTGTATCTTTTTAATTATCCTAGCAAATTTTAACATAGATGTCAGCCTCATATAATCTATTTTAAATGGAGTCTTAATCTAATCTGTTATACATCCGATTTGTTGCCATATTTCTTAAACCATACGTTTCATATTTATCGGCATCTTTCGTGGGTACTATAATACATACTTTTTGTTGGTTTGGTTGGACAATTTTTTTTATTACAAAGCACTCTATCTCAGTGTCTACTATTTATTTAAAGCGTCATTAGATTATAATAAATATTTAGAACCCCGGGATTGAATACTTCAGAAATCATGGAAAATTAACAAATCATTTATTTGAAGACTATTGAAAAACATTTGTATGAAGACGGATGATGTATTTTTATATTTAAAAAAAATTATCTACTGTATAAATTCCAAATTTTTGTCACTATAAGCATCATAATAAAATAATGAAATCTAAAAGAAAGGCTCTAAATATTTTATTGTGCATATGCTACACATCAATGTTAATATCGCTTATAATACTGGGTTATAAAAACTATGACATAGATCTGATTGAGCGTTAAAGAAATAAGCATGCACGGATTTTTATAATATATAGAAAAGAAATTGTAAATATCTCTCTACATAGGATTTATACTTTAAATATATTGGTGCGAAAGGTGCATGAAATTGATGAAGAACTCTAAGACTATTTTGCTTTCATGCTGCATTACGATATATAGACCATATGAAAAATAGAATATCTTATAGGCATTCTAACAAAATAAAATCAAAAAATTTTATACTTCTTTTTGAAAAATACATAACTAATTCATTACATCTGATGAATCTTATATGCGTTTATGTATTTACAGCTTTTACTTTTTTTTGATACGATATATTAAACATCATTCATTTTATTTTTATTTTTTTTATTTTAAATTAAATTAAATAAAAATGCTAAAGATCTCGTAATATTTGAAATGGTGAATTTGATTGCAGTTTTATTTTTTAACAACTGCATGAAAATTTTAAAAGATGTAAAACAGACAATACTGTGATATAAAGTTTCATATAAGAGAATTGCTGCTTCTTATCTTTCTAATTTTATCAAAATTTATGTTGTATAGATAAAAATTACTGGATGAAATATAAAGCCTTGTATCATATAATCCAGATCAATTGTATATCTGAGTTATTTAAAAAAAGTGCATTTAAAATTTGTTGATATCTTATTTTTAATTTCTAACTTAAGGTGTAAGACAGGGATCTTATAGTCTTTTTTTTATAAATTCGAAATATTTTTAATATCGATTCTTATTACATTACATAGACAACATTGATGATTTTAGCAATATTAAATGTATTAGATAGACAATAAGAGTTATCCAAAAAAGTTATGGGCTTTATAAAACTATAATATTTATTTTTTTATATATTTTTTTACATTTTATTAAGATAATTTGCTATTTTTTACGATAGAGAAAAAAACAAAAATAATTATTTTCACTGTAATTATCTTATATTTTACGCGTAAATATAAATATCTCTCAGAATATCCAAAGATAAATCAATAAATTACAAAATCTTTTAAAATAAAATCACGGAATAAATTTATTCAATCGATAAGTGTACAAAAATTTTAAATTTAACTCTTTAACTACTAATTATAAGAGGTTTTCATTTATTTATTTGCATATATTATTTTTTTATAATAGCTAACAATTATAAAAACATATTAAACACGGAATGGCATGACAATTTATTATAAAAATTATCTTTAAAAATTACATTTTATTTTTTAAATATACAGGATAACGATAATATGATTCAATCGACTTTTTTTTAATTCTAAAATCAAATCTTCAATAAAATAATTTATGAGCGATAATTTTTTTATATGTAAAATCAACATCTGTATTTGTAAATATATAAAATTCTCAAACTTATATATTGTTTGCCCTCAATAGCACAATAAATTATACCTACAATAGTACATATCAGTATACAGCGACATCTTTGATTTTTTCTCAGAACATAATTACTTTGTAAAAAAATATTTTTTGACTTTATTAGCTATTTGCAATAAGATTAGGGTTTTCTAGATCATAAATAAGATTTTAGCATTTGTTATATTTAAATTTAAATTTTATTTATAGAACCTAATATATTTGTTTTTGAAAATTTATGTATCATTTTAAAATAAAATATTGTTTTTTATTAGTTCGATTTTATTTTAGCAATAAATATGCTCATTTCATTTTACTTAATGCAATTTAATTACATTTTATGGGATTTCTAATACAAGCTCATTATAATATAAAAAATAAAAAAAGATTATTTCAGCTTTTTTGTTGCTCAAAATATCTAGAATTTTAATATCTGCAAATTTTATTACTTAAAAAACCGCTTCTTTTAATTATTTTGATGGTTATTATATAGCGTTTTCTGCTGAAATTTGTGCCATCATTGTATTACCTTTAATTTTGCACATTTTTTGTGAAGCAAAATATATTCTCTTTGGATTTTTATATCTACAAAATAAGTATTGTTTTATAAAAATATTACAAAACCGATTATATATTGTCCAGAATAGACTTTTTATGAATACAGTGGCTGCTCTCTAAAATGATGTTAAAATAAGATTATATGGATTTTTATTTGATAATTACATACCATTATATTTTTTCTTCCGATATCTCAATCTTATCTTCTAATGATGTTTTAAAATCATGACGTTTTTTTTATTTTATATCACAATTTAAAACCCAATTATCTGTAGTATATTTTTATACAATATATTTTACGTATTTATACATCATTTAATTTTTCTTTGATTCCAAATATATCGAATTTTCCACATCTGTAAAATCTATCCTTGCGTTTATAATCTTAAAGAATTTCGTTTACATGATTTAGGGTCTACATTTATCACATTTTTCTCTTCCTGTCAATATATTTTTGAACAAAAAAATACTTTCCTTTCTGTTTAAATTCAATAAAAACCATAATATTTTCCTTTTGTACTAGTCCCTGTCTTATTATTTGTAATTAAGCGGGAAACAATTATATGAGTCAACTGTGAACAAACTATTAGTTTTTAATTTTCTGTAAAAAAATTTTATTTAAATCTTAGAATGTCTATGGCTGTATTTTATTTATGAATTCGGAATTATGATTGATTATACACTTTTAAGAACATATATAATTGGTGAATATGAGAGCGAATAAAAGTTGAAATCCAATTGATGTCTATAAAAGACACTTAAATGTTATGGAAAAGATGCAAGGAGAAAAGAATGAATCTTCAGAATCTGTTAAAGCGAAAAAACATAATAAATCCGATAATGAGAAATCATCAACTGTGACCGAAAGTCCAAAAACAGACGACTCTTTTATAAGTGATGATTCTGGAGTAGATGGATCAGAACTTAAAACCAAAGCTTCGGACTCAGCTACTGAGACAGAGACCATTACAACCCAAAAAACTGGTTTAATGTATTTTTTGGATAAGACCACGAAAAAATATAAAGGATTGCCCAAAAAAATATGGTTAAAGTATAGTTTTAACATTGAACCGGAATTCGAAGAAAAAATTTTTGATAAGGCTGAAAACATACTTATTGCAGAATCCCCGACTGAGGCAATGCCTATTAAAACTGAACTGCCTTGTGAAAAAGAAAATCCTATTGAGGACGATCTTGAAGCAATGATAAATGAATTTTTAATATCCTATTCAGAAACTTTAGAAAAAAGCAAACAAGCTTTCGAAAAATTGACAGATTCAAAAAGTGAAATTAAAAATTCACAAGAAGTTCACGAATATGAAGTATTGGAAAAAAATTGCAAAAACCTTATTATTAAGAGAAAAAAATATATGATAGTGGCTGAAAAACTAAAAGATTTATCAAATAGGCAGAAATACTTATATCTGATTCTGCTTAATAGGAATAAAGGTAAGCCGTTTAACCCATATACAACGAGAGGTCAGTATTTTAAAAAAGGAATTAGTCAAAATATGCCAGAATCTAAACCATCAGTTAATTTTTTTGTCGAATTTTATGGAAAGATACTTCGTAAAAAATATGCTGAAATTTTCAAATTTGAAGGAGAGTTCATGATGCAGTTTAAATTTAAATACGATCATTAAATGTCTTATAAAAAAATTAATTTGTATTCATGTATAAATATCAGCTAAACATATAATTAAGCGAATTTAGCTTATATCTCTTTTACATTTATATAATTTAAATAGCTGCTATCTTAACCTTTTAATCATTAAATTTGTAAACTTGTAATTTATATAAAAAAGATAATTTTCTTTACCGTTATATTATAAGATTAAAAATTTACCAATGTCTTAAGTCGCGTTTATTTTAGATTGTAGAGCCAAGTATAAATCTTCATAATAAATGTATTATATCAATCATATAATATATTAACCCATTTTTTTTATTATAGAATATATTATATTTAATTTTCCAAAAAAATATTCCTAAACATTATGATGACTTCTATTTAAAATTTAATTGCCAGAAAATTTTTAGAATTTGTTTATGACATAAATCTTATCATAGCTAGTTTTCATAGAATAGAAGTATCAATGATTATACAATTACATACAAATATCTTCGAATCAACAGAGAATTTAATTTTGGTTTCGAAATATTTGTATACTCGCTGCTTTTTACTCAGAGGTCTTTTCTATGTATAACATTTATTTTTTAGCTATATTAACTCCTTTAAATAGTTATAATCTTTTATTATGAAGAACCAAAAAAAATGGTTCTTCACACTTTAGAATGATAGACATTGTAAATTATTATCTTTGTCTTGATGTATTTTTTGACTGAACATTTTTAATACTTAAAATCAAAACCCTTTTTCATTTTCGCTCCCTTTTATACAATTGGTGCGATAATATTCTACAGCCAGGAATTTATTTCTTGATATGTAATAAACCTTTTATATATATATTCAGCTTATAGATCGCCT
Source organism: Rhyacophila brunnea (assembly GCF_057557595.1). NCBI lineage: Eukaryota > Metazoa > Arthropoda > Insecta > Trichoptera > Rhyacophilidae > Rhyacophila > Rhyacophila brunnea. The sequence continues at coordinate 72,591 of NW_028232874.1, forward strand.
CTCTGATCAAACATTTTATCCCAAAATTTGTGTTTGGCATTTTTTCTTTTATGTTACTAAGTTAATATAACCAATGTTCATCTTATATCAGTGATTTATAATTGCTTTCAATATAAAAGACTCTACAATCATAAAAATATAGAACAAAGATTCGCATTTTAAAGTGCATATTTATTCACCAAAATCATACCTTATTAGGCATATTATGCTAATCCAGATATCCTCCTATCCATCGTATACAATTGATGACTAAATAAATCATATCATGATGTATTATATCTTTTTTTTTGACATTGTATACCTTTAGGATACAAATCTCAAGCTTGTCATATTTTTTTAGATGTTTCGAATGTCCAGTATCTTACACAAAATATCTCTTAATTCAATCTATTCCATATTTATGTAGAAAAATAAATCTTATAATTCTTTGCAATTCAATGTATCCTATTTATTTTATAAATTGTAATTATTATATTGCACACAAAAAATGGAATACAGCGAATAAGAAAATAAAACATCTGTATATTTATAATGATAGAGGGCTTTCAAATTCTTCGCAATAATCTGATACCTATAAAAAAGATTATAATTTTCTCTTGAGATGCAAATTTATTATATTAAAAGAGCTAAATTTTTTTGAATGTATTTATGCTAAATATCCCTTACATTTATATGTATAATTTTTTCTATATTTAACAATATAATTAATTTACCTTCTACACAACCTATCATTTAAAATATGCTTTGAATGTTTGATTATATATAATTTATATTTTCCTGCTGCAAACTTCCCGTGATAATTTCTATTATAAAAATATTAGCATCACCATTAAGCACCTTTAAGTGCTTAAATAATATGTTATATTATTTTTGTATTATCCTGCCTTGAATAGCATATAATTCACGGATTAACAATAATTTGGACTTAGTTTCGTTTATGTCTCCGTTTAATAGTATATATGAAATTATTCAAACCAAGGTTTAAAATCAACAGTATGTTATGATCAAAAATCAGTATATAACAGTAATCATAGTAACTTGTTTAGTATATCATCTGTATCACATAAGTTTCTGGCAAAAAAACATGCTGTAGTCTACTATCGAATCTAAATGACGCCTGAACTAATAAGTCTTGACTGTAGAAGTTTTTATTACGAATATTGTAAAGATGGTGGAATTATAAGAAGATTTGTAAATTATCTACTATAGAGCAATTTTGAAGTTTTGAGCGTGTAAAAATGAAAAGCAAAATAAAATTAGCCCATCAATATTTGTTTGTTGAATTTATAGATTTTCGTTGCATATAAATTATTTTAAATTCCTTTTTTACTAATTTTTCTATCCCTCATAAAAAAAAAGAATCTTCACAAAGATGATACAGAAAAAACAAGAAAAAGACTTAGAATGACGTCCCCTAGTCATAGATGAATAGAAGATGATTTCTTATCGATATATCATGAAAACATATCTAGAATGGACCAAAAAGATGAGAAGATAAGTAGAATGCTTGTTTAAGTGAAATGACCGTGTATTCCTAATCAAAATAAACTGCAACTAGATCCCCATATACATAAAATAATAAGCTATGTATGTGCTTGAGTACATAAAAAGAACTTAGAAACAACCTTAAATGTGAATTCAGAAAAATATAGGGAAAAAAAAGCTGTTTAGAATATTTAATTGTATATAATGAAGATAGAGTAGATCTATATAGCAAGATAGATCCGTGCCCCACCGATGAATTTTTGAGAAGGTTTAATTTTGATGTTGTGATGCATTTTTTGTTCTGCTGTACTTATTATATAGTTTATGTTGACTTTTGTTTTGACATTATGTGAAGTTGTATTCTAGACTATTTTGTTTATAAAGGTTCATTTCTTGGTTTCTATGTTGGTGCATATGCATATGCATTGTTTTCTTGATTTGTTTAGCATGTGTTTTTTTTAATGAGTATCTAGTCAAATGTCCAGAAGCTGTGGTTTAAGTGTCGTATAAAAACTGTGTTGGATTTTCAGTTTTCTGTAGTGGTTTTTACGTGTTTAGTGCTTTGATTGTGGTATGTATTTTGATATGACTAGAAGTAAGGTCGTGTTGATGAAATCAGAGTTAATGAGCGTCTGTTCGATTGGAAAGTACATTTTTGTCTGTGTTGATAATCTATCGTTTTTATGTGAACGTATGTGCTAGATTTTATTTCTAAAATGTATTTTTATTCTATGAATGTGTTTGCATTTGCTCATAACTAGATGTCTGGGAGGCGTGGCGTATGTGATGTTTATTTCCGAGTGTTATTTTTACGCTTTAGATTTATGATAATTCGTTGCAAAATATTCTCTGCATATGACCTATATGTGATGTCAAGATGTTCTGATGCATGGTATATGTTGTGTTTTGTATAGATTTGGTGTATTATAGTCTGATTTTTGTATGTTGCTAAATTTTCTATGTGTGTGTTTCTAAGTTTTGTCTACTGTGTAAAATATATGGAATATTTTCTTCTAGCCTGCGTTGTTTAAAAGAGTCGTGTGGTTGTGCAGAAGCCTTATAGACTGTTCTTTTTTATGATCACATGTGTTGTTTTATGTCTTTGTCTGTTCAAAAGTTTCTTTCAGGCTTTTTAGTGATTTTTTACTATATATCCTGTTGTAAATTGTATAAATATATTGTATTACAGTTTTCTTGTCGTTAATTTTTATGATATTATGCTAAGCTCCGGATTAGGTGTTTATTTTTGCCATCGACTTTTATTTAATCTGTTTTTTATATACTAATTCGTTGGATGAATTTTCTATTCGCGTTTCTGGATATGTGTGGTGTATAAGATGTATGCGCAGTTTGATTGTCTGATAGACATAATTATCTATTTTTAAAATTTGTGCTTTTTTGTGATGTATGCTTTTTGTTCAAAATAAATTGACGGCAAAAAATGAACTGTACGCAGGTGAACATGGTGTTATTATGTTGCCAAATTAAGTTATTTATTGCGTTAATTTTCTGCTGTACTTTTAGACTGTACTCCTTTCATTTATAAAATTATGTAATTCAACATGACTGCTTTCTTTTGAAATGTGCTATTTTTCTTTATAAATCGATTTTTCTGAATTTTCTTGTCAAACGTTTAGTTGTATTTGATAGCAAAGCTGAGAAGAATTATGTCACATTCTAAGATTGGTATCCTCTGCAAAGAAGAAAAAATAAATATATAGAATAAATATTTTGGGTTTTATTTCCCCCCAGCCTTTGACGTTAAGAATACCAAGGAAAATAGGTGGCAAACATTTACTTTTAAAAAATAATAGGTTGCTGTCAAGGACTTTAGCATATAAAAGTAATTTCTTAGGATATAATAAGATGCAGAACTAATTTACGATATTATGAATTCATTTCTTTTTTTTCGAATAAGTTTGCGATATTTTAGAAAAAAATAGATTAAGGCAATTTTTTTTTCTCTGCTATATAAAATTTTTATGTGTATGGTTTTTTTTGGGTTTTTGCAATGAGAAGCGTAGTAAGTTCGTGCAAGATTAAAAATTATATCCGAATAGCGATTTATATGATTTATTTTATAAAAAAAAATCCATTTGCCACTCTAAAAACCACCAAACCTCTAAATTTGTCTATAACATACGTTTCTTGTTTTTTTAACATTTTATTTTTATGAATTGAACGATATCAATTGTCTGAAATTCGAATGCATTGTCTATGTTTTCTTGTTGTTGCTGATATTGTGTTTCATGTTTTAGCGGTTTTCAAAAATTTATAGAGCTAGTGCTAACATATTATAACAAAAGATTTCTTATAAGTAACTTTTTATAATGTAGTTTTCCTAAAACCATATTATTTGTGCTGGTGCTTATAACGAGTACGATTATTCTATCAGTAAATGTAAAACTTATAATTTAAATTTTTTTAATTGCACTTAGTTAGATATATATTTTTTAGCTTTTTTTGAAAAGTACTAGCTCGTTTCTAACAGTTTGATGCTGTCGATGTAATTTTTTTTTAAGTAGTTCGTTTATGTATTATATTAACTAATGCTTTAAATCTTTGAAATATAGCCTTTATTAGATAATATTACCTAAGAAAGGTTTTTACTGAATTTATTATGTGCTAGTATTTTTAAAAATTTATGAAAGCAGTTTATGTTGCTTTAAATTTTTTAAACATATTTTTAAAATCAAATGCGATCTCTATAAATAAAATTTATAAATAATTTCTCTTTACGGTGCTCACTTAAAGTGTCTTAATTCCAAAAGAAATATATATGCGTTTTTTATAACCTCACAATATAGATAGTAAAACTAATCGATTATTATAATACCCAATTATTCCAGTTATTTTTGCAAGTCTTTTTAAAAATATCTATTTTTAGTTGATGATACTTTCCTCTAATTTAAAGGCATATCAGTTAACTGTGTATATGAAAAACCACTTTTAAACATTCTATTTGATGTATCTTAGAAATATATTTTTTCGCAAATATTAGCTAAAATAATCAACACTTAAAATGTAATAAATATTTTTTAAAAAAACATCTTTTTAAATAGTCTCTAAACTGTTTTAGAATATATTAATCCTATTAAGCACATTTATAACTATAACCATCACCAAAATCTTTTACGGCATTAATCAAAAAAATAACAGCTCATATATAGCTCTAAGTCTTATTCTTGATTACAAAGTTACACGATAATTTTTAAAAATAGATAAACTGCCAGTTTTAACACATTGGAATGTAAATATAAATTTATTATTTAATGTGCAATACAAAATAAATAGCGATTTTACAGGTAAATATGTCTTTTAAGGTGAACATTCATATGTATAATTTTTTAATCCATTTATAAAACAGTTAATAATAATATAATAAATCTTTAATAGTTTTGTTTAAACCAAGATCGTATATTTTAGCCTGTTTTATTTTTAATTTATTATATAGAAGCCTACTTTTAAAATCTATTGAAATAAAATTTTTATGTACAAAGAGATTTTTTTTATGCTGTTTGTATTTATATGAATATATATAGATGCTAAAAAGTTCGTGATTCATATATAAAAATTATTTTATATTATGCCAGGTAAATGTAAAATTTAATTTTTATTTTACATTATTAATTCTCTATTCAAAATCTGCGCTTTGAAATATAAGTTTCATGTCATAGTTAATGACAATAATGTTCCAATAATATAGATTACTTTGCTAATTGTAAATATGTAATCAATTTTATCATTTACTAGTATAATATTTATGATCATGATCTTTAAAAGTATGAAAAATCTTTTTTTAATCCAGATTTATACAATTAAAATTAAGTTTTGTTTTGTTTATATGTCATCTGTAGATTTTAAACGTGATAAAATAACTTTTAATTCATCCTTGAGGTAAAAATCAAAAAAATCTTAGATAAGGTAAGGACATAATAAAATTCACATACAACATAAAAATATAGCTGTAATGGTATAAAATATTTTTAAAACTATCTAAATTGTGTTATTATAATTTTTGAAGAATAAAAAAATAAAAAAAGATCATTTAGAATATTTATTTGGAAAAAAAGATAAGACGGAAAAATCCTAATTCGATATAGTTGCATTATGGCATTTGTTGTATTTATATGTGTCGAAATCCGTAGACTCAATATTTTGGTTCTAATTTTTATTACCTTCCATTTACCAACGCAAAGTGCTCTTACTTTTTAATTCACCATAAACAAGATGGATTGGAATAATACGATGGCCATTATCTACCAGATGCATTATCACGTTATGATTTTAGATGAAATAACACGTTAAACTTCAGAATCACCATTCCTATTCAATTCTTGAATATTTATGTTTTAAATTTTGTATTTAAAATTATTATAGTGTTTTTTTATATTTTTATCGTCATATAATGGCTATATTTATATTGAAATGGCTGCCTTGTTAGATAAAATTACAGAATAATTTTATGAACAAATATAATGTTTTTTTATGGATGATAATGCATTTATAAAATACTAAAAAGGTTTTATTTTAATATTTCTGGCTTCTATAAAAACGTGTCTATTCATATTTTACAATTCAAATTATGCTATCTACTATAAATCTTAAAGTTTTTTTTTCTATACAAATATTTTTTTGATATTGGGTTATAGTGTATTCATAAATAAATTGTTTTAGAAAATAGAAAATAAAAATGCCTTGGCTGTGTATTTTTCTTATTTTTTTCTGCTGAAAAATGAAATTCTTACACTTTTATATCTATTCACAATTTTTATGAAGATTATATCAAGCAATTTTATAATAATAGGATTCAACTAGCAAACTAGGTAAAATACATTTATTCTATAGATAAGCAAAAAATAAAGGTAAAATTTAAATAAAGATATTTAGTATAGATATCTTATTTTCATAGCTATTTTATATTTTATATATGTCAAGAGATTTAGATATTTTGTGCATATATCCATTGTTTTTTTAATATATGAAAAGGTTATAGATTAAACCACCAATGTAGTTAAGGATTAAAAAAAATATAATTAGCAAAAAAATAGAAGAAACTGTCTATTTCAAGATAAAACTACGCAATAAACGATAAAAACATATGTAATTGTGCAATAAATTAATAAAAAAAGATTTAATAGATTTAATCAAGATATATGGCTACCATAACTTAGATTTTTGGAATTTTTAGCAAGCGGTAGATATATTCAAGAAATATAGCAGCTGAATGGCTACATTAAACGTTATTGCGATATTTTGGCATATCACATTTATCTACGACCATGCCAGTATTTTTGTTTGAGATTTTATTCTCAAATATATAGTATTATATATATCTTATATTTTATTTTTTAAGAGAATTCTAATCATGGGCAACATAAATATCGTATTATATAAAATCAAGATCTTGTTGCCTTCTCAATATAATAAACCCAAAAAATATATATATGCGGACATTCAAAGGCATTTAAATATGTTCTAATATGACATATCGACAATAATCGTCTGATTTATATTGAAAACATACTTAGTGGTAATAAACCTTTTAAATTCAATGTGAGAGCAATATTCGCAACTAATAAAAAGGGTTCAGGTAATTATAAGGTGAAATCAAACTAAGTGATGTCTTTGGTCTATTTAAGCTATTCAATTTTCGTAACAATTCAAAAAGATGATAAAATTTAATCTTTGTAAACCATCAATAATGTTTATATTATCAAAAACTGACATTGATCTGTATAAAATATCTACACAAATGATGTAAAAATATATCTTTGAACCCTAAAATATTTTTTTTCATTTAAGATACATAGAACTTCAAACGATATTCTTTTAAAATACATGAACTTATGCATTTTTCAGCAAAAAAGTCTTTTCTATTATATGCAAATATATAAAAAGCCTTATTCGAGTAGCACATCATTTGCATCCTAACTATATATTTGTCTTTTTATTTTATATCCAAGCCAAAATTATAATTTTCAGTTGGATTGTTGTTTCTATAATATATGATGTTTTATGATTCTCTTGTTGATTTATGCTTCCATAACACATTTTTTCTGTTTGTTTTAGGTTTATTTTGATTCTATATTTTTTTCAATTGTATAACATAGTTTTGATTAGTAGTTCTTTCATTTACATTTTTTATATTGTGACGTGGCCCAAATATATTCCCTTTTGGATATTCTAATTAAAAATATGGACTGTGATCTATTATATTCTGTAATCTATGGATAAAACATCATAAATTCTTACTTTTATTTTATAATTGCTGAGATAACTTTGTTTTTGTTTAAATATGATAAAATTTTACAGTATTAATAGAAACACGCATTTTTACTCGTATATTTTTATATAATGTAAATTTATATTCTGGCAAATACTTGAGGAAATTTAGGATTTTTATCAGTTAAATAATGATCATAAAAAAAGTTTTCTTCATTAAAAGGTCTCTATTATATCCTCATAAATATCTTGTAATATTTTTTAATATTTTTGTAATCCATGATTTTGCTCTAAACATAAAATTTACGCGAATTGAATTATTGTTGTATATATAAATTATAATCCATAAAATCCATTTGTATATTTAAAGGCCAATATATCTTATGCAAATATCCTTTAAAAAATATATAGGATGTAGAGATCAGTGCCAGATATTAATACGCTTTCTTATGCTGTTTTTTATACAAAGAGCAGATTTCAATCAAATGTTTGGATGTGTAGATTCAATTACAAAAATTAAATATGAAAAATTTTATGCTATACTTTGACGGATTAAATGGTACTATATTCTATTCTGTCACTCAATAATAGATTTCTAGTTCCAATAATTTAGAAGTTGATTTATTTTATCTATAAATGTATTTACGAATTTATAGAAATAGCGCGAAAAAACCAAATTTAAAATAATTGATCAATCCATAAATATTTGTCGTTACATCGAGATTGCAGATCCATTAAACCGACTATAAATATATTCTACAAAAAATTATTACAGCTATTTAATCTTGAAGCGCATAAATATTATTTCACAATTTTATTTTTATCTTGAATATTTTTTATACATATAAATTTACGATTATCAAAATTTTACGTACAAATTGTGCTTTGATAATTAACTATTCTTTAAGCATAAATTCGTTTTTTTTTTGTCTTAAAAGTACAGAATAGGCAAAAGGTGATATACAAATAAACCTTTATATTCTGTTTACCAAAAAAAACAACGATTTCATATTAATTTGACGCTGCATATTTATTTAATATTTCTAAAATTGATAATTAAATGTGCTTTAAATTATCTAAAATACACTATTTATAATATATAACCCATTTTATCGCATTTTTTATATAAGTTATTACAAATTAAATGGATTCTAAATTTTTATGGTGTATCACATATCATATAAAGAGATATAAATCTCTTTGAATAACATAAACTAAGAAATAACAATATTTGCGAATTTTTTCTATAAATTATGCTTTTGATAGCATATATTATTCTAGAAAACACCTATTGCAAAATATCATATTATTGACAAATTTTCCCACAATATATCAGCCGTATAAGTCATTCAAATTTGCAGAGTTTCGAGCTTGAAATATTTACATGCATTATAAGCATTTTTACTAGTTAAATTGCAAAAAAAAATTATGTTTTTTATATACAAACCTTTTCTATGTCTGTGTATTTTTTTTATATATATATCTTTATATCTAAAAAAAGCCACTCGCGGTTTTATAATGGCAGCCTAAATGTTTTATTGTAGAAAAAATATGTTTTTACAGTTCTGTTGTGTCGAAGTTTATTATATTAAATGTATTTAATTTCATTATTTCATGTTTGAAAGCAGAAAAACTTTATGGAATTTTGTGTTTCTAAACAATTTTATCATATGAAATAAAAAGTTCCTTTATTATTGTAATGGATTAAAATCCAAATTATTGACGAAATATGAATTATAAGAGTAAAATCATAGATTTATATAAAAATTTAGTCGAATAACATTTAGAGAAACAATTTATCTTTTATTATATGTTTTTGCTGTTACAAAACGAATTTAAGAATTTTTTTATGTAAGATAAACAAATTCCGTGTACAGTATATACTTTAGAGTATCTAAATCGTTTGAATATAGTATTAAGCACTAAATTTTAGTATTTTTTACAAATGTATCCGTTCTAATATAATTATGATTGATTTTGCTGTTCTATAGAAATAATTTTCTGTTTCATTTTACAAATATTTTTCAATCCCTTCAAATAATTAACTTTCCAATTAGAAAAATGCAGAAAAGAGATTGAAACAATTGAATGGTTGCAATAAGTGCATCTAGAAACAACAAAACCTTCATTACATTGCAACATAAATGAGAGAATTGTATGAAATGAGAGAGGGAATGAATATCATAAGTTGAACGTTATTTTGTAGGTGAAGTAGGTTTCACGCGTTTTTATCGAGATATATAGATAAACTTCTCGTCATGATTATAAAACAACATAGATCAAAAATATTGTAAAGAAATGGAACTAGAAAATATATATAATTGATGCTTTACTAAACATGAATGTTCTTGATTATCCATCCTGTGGTCGAAGTGCTACCGTCCGTTTATTGTTGCTATATAACAGCCAAACTAACATGAACTATCTACAAAATACTATAAAATTATGTTTTGATTTTTATTGTAGTATAATAGTGTAAATAAATTTCTTATTTTTGCGTGTGTTTTGGTTAAATTTTTTTGTTAGTGCTGTATGACGTATAAGTTGATTTTTTTATAGCAACCTTTTGTGAAGTTGCGTTTATAGTTGTGTTTTTTACATGAAGATATGTGAAACGGTTACATGTGGATTTATGTATTACGTCTAATATTATTGCATGGAACCTCTCTTTATTACAGCAGTGTTGGTTGGTGGTAAGTGGTGTTAAATGATGCAAGATAATATTTAAGAGTGAGTTTGCTACCATAGTTCACGGAAGAGTCGAGTAGTGTTCGTTTGTTTCGTTCTAAATTTTCTGCTGCATATTTTTATATGTATTATAATGTTGTTGTGGTATTTAAAGGGCGGTGCGATGCTTTGCTGTTCGTTGCAAATTTGAGTGCTGGATTGATGTATATGGCATGGCTTTTAAGCAATACATGATAGGTTATTTTTATGCCAGAACCTATATTTTTACAGCAAAAGTCACATATTACAACTGATGCGCTTTTAAGTATTATTCGATATTCTTTTAAGTGTTTTTGAGCTTTGAAAATGCTGTTTTTTGAGAGACTTGTCGTTTTGCATTCCTTTTATGTTGCGTAGTTTTTTAGTTAGTACCTTGGGTTTTGAAACAAATTGCTTGATGCGATCATGTTGTAAATACCTCCTTGCAAAACCTTTTTGGCAGAAATATTGCTGTCTTGTATTTTTTGATAGATGTAAAGTATTATTAAGGTTGTTTTTTTTTCTTTGCTCAGTTTTACTTTTTGCTTTGTAATCAAGATCTAGTGATCTTGAGATGCATTATTTTATTAGTTGTATTGTCTCCTTTGATGCTTACTGTTAGTATAAATAATTATTTGCTATGCTATAAATTTCGTGCTAACAATCGGATTGCAGAAATATGTTTTGTCTGTTATGTCGATTGATACTTATTTAATTTTTTTGATATGAGTTTGGTCGTAAAGAAGTGGTTCATTATGATTTTAGTAGTCTGGGAAATGTTTATTATATTTTTTGTGTGATATTGTATCTCGAGAATTTATACTGTGCTTATTGCTAGTATGTAGTGTTTATCGTGCAGATCTTAAGTGAAATCCTTAGATTTTTTTTTCTGTTTTTTCGTGCCTGTTGTGTTCATTTATCTCTTAACTTGCTATGTGTCGGTCTTTGCTCAAGCTGGAGTGTGCAGTTCTGTTTTTTACATAAAATTTATGATGCTTGAAGGATATAGGCTTATACTATATGTTTATTTTTTTACAGGATCAAGAGGATGTTTTTTGTCGAATATTCATTATTGCACAGTGTGTATAGATAGTCTTGTATTTTCTAGTTTATCTCATTTACGTGATTACTATGCGGATTTATAGCTGGATATGTGTGATGGGCATTCATGTGCTCTTGCTAGAGTTTCTTTTCTTTTAACATTATTGTTTTTTATACTTCATATGTATACTATTCATTCAACACCTGAAAATAGAAATCATATAGTTTTAGTGGGCTTTTTTATGCAAATTCTGGCCATGAAGTAGTAGCTAGTGGATATTTTATAGTTTTATGATTGCAAATAAGTTCCGAAATAGATACTTTCAGACATTTATTTGCCTTTTGCTGTTTTTTTTTACATAAAATGTGCCGTTTTAACCGATCATATTGCCATAGGCTAGGCTGATGTTGCACCACATGATGTTTTATCAACCCGGAAAATTCCTATGCATACATTTTTGTAATTTTTATTCATTTATACGACATATTACTACGAGAAAAGTCTATGAAAATACGTCTTCCAACAATAGCTTTCATGAATAGCTTTTATGTATAATTTGTTGTTTAGCCCGATAATATATAGCAATATAAATTATAATATAATTTATAAGTTTCATATGGCTAGTAGCAATATTTTTAATATATTTTGAGCAGAGTCAAATAAATTTAGATTGTAAAATTATTCCTTCAAAAAAATAATGCAAAACTAAAAAAATTCGATTTCTGTATTTTACATTTAGAGCAGTTTTTTTTACCAACAGCTATAAAATATATTTTTAGATATATAAAATCTTCAATTTGCCAAAAAAATCCAACTTTAATATATAGAATCCATTAAGCTAAAGCCAGCGCTTATCTTGAATACTGTTTTAATTTGTGTTTTTCAAGACAATGCTAGCGATATATCACAGCGTGCAAAACCATAAATATAAGTAACAGCATTGCAATAAATGTTTTTTCTTACATATTAAAATCTGAACTGCAGTGTGGGGATTTGATTGTCTCTCTTAAAAATGTAAGGACTAAAGATCTTTCTCCGATGAGTATACGCACTCTTTAAAAATTTCGCCAATTATTGTTAATCAAATATCAAATGCAAAAAAAATTCCATAATATAATACAATAATTCCGACCAAAAATTTATATTTAGAAATTTTTTATACAAACTAAAAGAAAAGTGTTATCTTGGAAATAGCCATTCAAATATTAGAAATGTTTAAGAAATAATAAATGTAAATTTAATATTATTTAGCAGTCTTTTATTTTTATATATTCATCAAAAAGGAACAAAACAAAACAATAAGATAAACTTATTTAGTAAATCTATGTTCTAAATACATCTGCATGCTATTAATTAATTATGATGATATTTTATAAAATAGCCATCTACAATTCACATATCATTTAAGCTTGCTAGATCAAAACAGTCAAAATTTTAGTGATAAAGTTTAAATTTGCATTTTAATCATAAAAAAAGTTTGAACAAATATAAAAAAAAAATCAATTTTTAATTTAATAATATATCTATAAGTGTTTATTTTAAAAAAAACAATGATTTATAACTTTAAAAAGTTGAAATAACGCCAAAAATAGTAAAATTTTATTAAAAAATATTTTTATAATATTTAAATCATATGTAATAGAACTTTACAAAAAATATACAAAAAAAAGTAAAAATCAGCTAATAATCACTGTTAAATTGAAAAAACCTTATACTTATATAATTCAGGAATCAAATATATATTTTAAGAGTTAATTCCTATTAAGGGTATTTTTTACTACAAGAAATTTTTTATACGTCAATAGAATTTAAATGTCTATATCAATTTTCATTTTAAATTATAGATTACGGCGATATATTTCCTATATCGATTTGCACTAGAAAATAAAAATACGCCTTACTTTTATATCAAATATATGAGATGTTTTTTTATATGTTATTCACATTTTATAAAATACTGAAATTTTAGATTGAATCTGGTGTATTAATCTATATAAAGCTGTTATATATTCAATTATCAAATAATCTTACCACATAAATTAATAAGAAAGTCCGAATTTTTCTTATATTTAAAGAGCAAGTAAATATCATTCGATTAATTTGCGTTAACCTACGTTAAAAAAAACCATTTAGATATTTGTTTTTATATTAGAAATGATATGAACAAGAAAAAACAATCTTACAAATTCTATTGAATAGGTAGATCATTTAACAATTTTACAAATTTTATACAGTGTTTACGTAGTTTATTATTCCGTTTTAATATATCTGAGAACAATAAAACCTTTTTGGGTGTCTATAGAAATCATAAAAATATAATATACTAAAAGGCTACTATTAGGATGACAATTAGGTTGTCTTTTGACGATTTCACAAGATATATTTTAAATAAAGATATTCCAAATTTTTTAATTTCTCTATTTATAAATATCTTTGAATGCCGGATTCGAATGCTGTAATTTCATGTTTTATTAGAACGAAATTATAAACAGTTCTTATTATATGTATTTTATTCCTGTATTATATAAGCTTCTTTATATAAAAATATATACTAGTTTTGTAACAAGATTAAATTAGAATCTTTAAATTTAAATCAGTTAATACTGTATTAAATGTCTTTCTATATTTGACCTTCGGGAGATCGTAAAGAATCATCTTCGATATTGAACTTCACACATTAATAATTTAAAGACACTAAATTCTGTTTTTTTTTGATTTTTTTTCCATGATTGCATTTGTATACGTTTTTCATAATCCAAGGAGGAGTATGAACAAAATAGAAAAAGAGAAAAGCCAAACTATAATTTCTTCCTTTGCCATATACTTACTGCTTCATTGCCCATGGAATATTTAAACTCCATCAAACTTTCTAACGCCATATAATGCCAAAGTTATAAATATATAATTTTATCTAATATTTATATATTTTGGCTACAAAAATACGTATAAAATAGAAAAAATACTTTATTTCTACTTTGTATAAAATTTAGATGTTTATAATACATCAATATTTAATGCTTAAAATAATTTTTTTTTGTGATTAATACGGATTTTTTTTTAATTTTATTCCTAGGGAGCATATTCGCAACATTTAGAAATATAAGTTTATAGTTTTTATGTCTAATTATATATTTTTGTTATAATTTACGATCGTCTATATGTCATCTGCGGCATATAAAAACCATGAAACTGTGTTTAATGCTTACAAATTATTTTAATTAGAAGCTTAAAAGCGTAATGTTAATTTTTTACATTAATTTACATATAAATTACTTGTATCGACCAAGAAAGATAACGATATCATAATGGTCAAAACCTCTATATAGTAGTTCTTTATTAAAGAAGGTCATTCCTAGCGGTAGATTTTTATGTATTCAAAATCAGATATATCATTTTTTATCCCAATAAGAAAAAAAGAATTTACCTTCTTTGTACTTTCCGCTTATAAGTTACCATTTAAAAGCTAGCAAATTGGATGGCAATTCCTAACATGAATACAAAATTTAAACGGATATTCAACTAAAAAAATACATGAATTAAGATTTCTTCTATTGCGATGACGTAATTATTTTTAAGCATAATAAAAGAAGTAAATGTCAGCCTATATGTATTTTTTTCCTCAAAGCCATTTTTTCTTTTTTATATATGTAAAAAATAACAAATATTTATATTTTTATGTAAAACAACGTGTCAGAACATTCCAATATTATATAAAAAAGGAAGTATTTATATAGACAAAACTTTATGCTCAAATATAGGAATAAAATAAATACCAGAGTTTCAACCTTAAAATATGTAGATTTTACTTATAAAATATCAGTCTTTAAATCTAAAAAGATTTCAAACAATTTATTATGCCATGGATCTAGAAAATTTTGTTATGCAAAAATACAATCGTGTGATTGCAGTTATGTTTTTATTTAGTCTCTATTAAAAAAATGTTTTTTATAAATTAAAAAAAAAATTTCCAACAAATATAATATGTAAATACTTATTTCTATAAATTAAGCAAGATATTTTTTAATTTTTTATATATTCAATGCATGTAATGTAAGATAAATAATTGCACAATTCAAAGAGATTCCTCTTATCTGTAAATATGAATCTTTTAGACTGGAATAATTATTTTATAATAATAAATTAAGAGAAATTATATTTAAATGCAAAAAAGAAGCAACAAAACATTGAACAATGCAAATAGAATTCTTTTATTTTTAAACCTACAATCCCAACACAAGCATTAATGGTCAGTTTTCTGTTTAGATATATCTATCAAATAGCATCTGGTATACATAAAAATACTAAAAATTGTATTTAGAGCCCATCAAGGCTACCCAGCATGAATTTCAATACACAGAGATATACAGCGATTGTTTACGATTTTTTATTGCTCAAGTACTCATCTGACTCGCAATATAAGTTCTTTAGCAGCAAATTTTGTGTTACAACAGCAACCATACTCTAGATCTTAATAAATCAAAAAAGCGACAAGAGTTTTTCAATGTCACCCATAACAGATATATTAAAGGGATATTATGTATTTGCACCAAAAATTAATCCAGATGCCATCAATAATTAATAAATGAATCTTTTCTTATGCATATGAATAGGAGCTTCAAACATTATATAACAGTTATAGATGAATCAAGTGACTTCTTTAATACGATATATGAAATGGAAAATTCTTTTATACGCACAAATAAAAGTTTGACAGCTTGATTTTTTCTGTTACAAGATCGATTCAATAAAAATAAAAAGCCAAGATTTACGAAAAATGACATTTTTTATATGAAAAATACATGGAATGTTACCTTATATTCTTTCACTATATCTTTTTATTGTAATAAAAGATCCATACAATGTTTATAAGCTTTTCATATCATTAGAGCATATATTTTGGGTTTATTTATAGCCTTGATACCAATTTCTTCATTATGCATGTTTTAAAATTATAAAATTGATTTTCTAGAATTTCTAAAGGGTTATAAATAAAAAACTTGCTTATTACTGTATAAAGTACGTCAAAATGTATTTTCGGTTTTTTTCGATATAAATTTAAACAAAAAATTTTGTGTCTAAATATTAAATACATAAGAATAATATTTGATATTTCACCACAGTTTTGTTTTTGTTTGTTTTTTTTCATAAAAAGCATTAGATGATAATTTTATTAAAAAAATAAATAATATTAAATACAAAATTCATATATAACTTAATTTACAATCCTAAAATCTGTTGTATAATAATATTTAGTAGTATAAATAAATGCAAGTAGACTGTAAATAAAACATTAAAAAGTTTGCAGGTTTTAAATTATTTTCTATAACATTATGTCCCATAGAACGCTTAGCGATTTTATAAGCTATTTAAATGAATATAAATCAATTTTAAATTGTTTCTATATTATTTAAATTGATATAAAACAATTTTAGAAAGCGTATTAGTATCAGTGTATATATATTTATCGTCATATAAGTAATCTCCATAATACCAGGAAATTTTGAATTAAATGTACATCTCGGTCTTAAATAAATAGACAAAAGATCTTTTTATGTTTGCTAGCTAAATCTGTAATTCAAAAAATATGATAATTTTATATAGCAGCCTAGAATTTTCATCTCACTGAGTACTGTGATGCAGTATTTTAGTGTTTCTACGATTGATTTTTTTTTGTATATATCTAACTTTATCGCCATATAGTGTTCATTAAAATGAATTATATAGATATTAGTGAATTGCAATCAAAGAATAAAGTAATTATCTGACTAAATTTATATAATTTACATAACCAACAGAATATAAATCCATGTTTGGAATCTTTCAATTATGCTTTTATGATAATTTAGATCATATTAATGATATTATGCCATTTTATAATCATAATGCAAAATAAACTGAAATATTTTGGTTTTTGTTTTGAGTTTCATAGACGCTTATCTATTTTTATTGGTTTTTCAGTTTTAAATATTTACTTTTTTCTGCATCAATTTTTATCTTGCTACGCGGAGCTAAGTGCTTATGAGTCCATGTTTAATCAACGCATGTATAATAATGAAAATAATATGCCAGACACGAATTTCACTATAGACTTTGATACTTATTTTTATTTACATTGCATTAAAATAAAACCCAAATTTTTATTTAAATATTTCAATATCTTATATTATATATAAATATGTTTGGTTTTTATATCGTTGTTTTATAAAATATAATACACTCATTCAGAATTATTTGAGCATTACACACATTGAAATAACATAATTATATGTTTGAACCTTGATTGTTGTTATTCTAAGTTATATTTTTTCACAACAATAGCAATAATTTAAATTTTGATTCTATTTTGTAATTTTTGAAAATATATATTGCATGTGTAGAAATATGGATAATTTTTGTCAGAAAATTTAAAAATTCTATTTGAATGAAGCATTCGATTCAAATTCTTGTGTATGTTTGTTTTAGATATAAACGCAACATTTTAGATTTTCGTTCATCATTAGAAATTATAGTTTGGATGGTTTTTTTGACCCATAAAATAGTTTTTAATATGGTTTTTTAGATAGATTTATAGATACAAACAAGAGAGTCATGTGCCATAAACTAAAAAAATACTTGATCACAGAGTAGAGGAGATACATTAAATGTTGATTGAAAAGCATGAATCGTATGATTTAGGAGATACTATACATAAAACGCAACATATTTTCTCCACAAAGAATTTGATTGTATTTATCTGTGCTCGTCGGTGACTATTTAAAAAACGAAACATGATTTTGGCATAAGATTTGATATATTTTGTATATATTGAATGCTTGGATATAGATGTGAAGAGAGAATGAACTTAAAAAGTAGTGAGTAATGTTAGAAAGAATATATTTATGACAATATGAACTTACAGATACTAAATAAAAATATTTTGCAATAATATGATGTTGCAATGGAAGTTATAGATATTTAAAATAATGAAAGAAGAGTTTTACAGATAAATAAAAAGAAAATATTTGATATTTTAAGAGTTTTATATGTACTATTAATATTTATCATTATATAGATCGTTTTTATGGATTAATTAAAAAAGAATAATTGTAAAAAATAATTCAAGAATGTAGAGTTCAACAATGAATTTCTAAAGATAAATATTAAAAAATAAAAATTGAAGTAATAAAAAATTTTTAAGAGTACAGTCCTGATCAGCAATAGATTTAAAGGAAATTAATTATTTTGGTATCTATAGAGATATATAAAGCTGTGGTTTGTCTAAAAAATAGATTTTATATGAAGAGCGACGACTAAATGGGCAGCTGACTTCATTTCTGTAGTTTTTTTTATGGAAAAATAAAATAAATAGATATGTTTTCGAGGTGAAAATTTTGTTATTGATTGATGACATTAAAATGTGAACTTTGCAATTTCTAAATGTCATTAAGAAAAAATTATTAACAAATTAACAAAATTCAAGTTAATGAATGTTTTTATAAATTGAAAGGATGTTATATGATGTTAGAAGACAAAAATATGATTTTTAAAATATATATTAATCTAAGATTGCGAAATTTTGAAATGTGTATAATGATAAGAGAAAAATAACAATTATTTGTCAGAAATACTGTTCAAAGGATATTTCTACTGAATTCATGTTTTAAATGGCTTTTATTGTATTAAAGTTTTGATCTATGTATAAGGGTGTCCTTTAAAGGTTTTAAAGTATAGATGAATAGGATTTTTGTGTGAATATTTATAATATACATGTTGATTTAATATAAGAATTTTTTTTATTTATGCATTACCAGCATAAAAAACGGTTCAAAGAGCAGTTTTTTTTAGCTGGATCTTATAGTGGTATGTATCTTTATTATGGAAAAATTTTAGAAGAATCTAGTTTTGTAAATAAGGAATTTTATATTTCGTGAAATTCTAGTTATATTTGTCAATGGTGTTCAGAAGGTTTAATTACGGTGTGAATTATATGTAAAGAACCATAGACCATATAAAAAAAAACACACATACTGTTATGAGTTTTTTGCTTAAATGATCTAAATATTAAAGTACTGCGAATCTGACAATCATGTTTAAACAAAAAAAAGGATAAATTATATGCGAATCATCAAAAAAAAGATATGTGCGATAAAGATCTAGAGTATATTCCACCTTTCTACGCTATGATCAAAAATCATATCCAGTTTTGCCGTGTAAATTTAAATTAAAAGTAATAAATTTATGTTTATTATTGTAATATATCACTATTTAGATTATGTTTTAGGACCATAATGATGATTTGGAGTTCTAAAGTATGAGAGTTTATATTAATATGTTAATTATGATAAAGATAAACTATTTAAGAGGAATTAAAAACTTGAAAATATATATTATTCAAATATAGGTGTCGAGAGAGTTTAATGTATGCAAGTTTATATTGTAAGCTGAAAATCGCAAACTACATAGTTATTTCTGAAATAAAAAATTAAGATAGCTCAAAGTTTGTAAAAAATTAGAAATCTATGCTTTCTTTCACAATAAATTATTTTCTATTATTTTTTGATATCCGTAAAATAGTCTATAATATAAGAAAACGTGATTGTTCTAATAATTAGCACTATTATATGATTAATGTATGTATTTTGAAAAAATTTTAAACGTTGACATACTTTGAAGTAAGAAGGATTTTGTTTAAAACTGAAATAGATAAAAGTTTTGTGATACATTTGACTTAATGAATCTACCATCATTTGACTTCTTATCTAATCTTCAGTCATGTAAATATGTTTTTATTTATTTTTAACTTCTGTCATTAATTTGCATGCAATATCCCTTTAGAAATTACTTTTAAATGAAATGGTTTGTTTTTGCGTAAGAGAATATAAATTAGCGTGTTTAACAATAATAGTTTTTCTGTCTATTGTAATTTTTTGAATCTTTGATGATAGTAAAAAATATATAATAGAATTATATGAAAAAGAATCTAGAACATAGTGGATGTTTTTTTATTTTAAAATAGCTATAATGTGCTGATTAAAGGATGATACGGAATATCGGAGCGAGATATAATACAATTGAATTTATAAAAGAATACATTTCATAATATTTTATAAGGAAGAAAAAAAATCCATTGTTTTTTAAAAATAAGTTTGGTAAAAAAGATACAGACTGAAATATTATATTATAAAAAGTACAAAAATTTATAAAAAAAAAGATATAATACAAACGAATGTATATAGAAAGGAAAAAAATACATTTTAAATGTCATTACAAAATTTTCGGAACAGAATATTGAATTTGTTACAATGAAAGCGTGTTTATTTATGTTATTTATTTACATTAAGTTAAAATACAACTATAATAGAGAGGTAATCTTGAATACAAAATATTTTCATTTAAAGTTTTAACATGCTTGATAGATTTTTTAAGATTTATTTCATTGTATAATTAACAACCATTACAATAAAAAGATAGTTAGAAGCGAATAAATATATTTTATTTAAAAAGATTATATAGTATGTGATTATATGTTATTAAAAATACAATATTACGAATTCGGTAAAACTGTAGTTTTAATGGCATAAAAACCTATACGTTTACAGATTTATTTTATTTTATCATCAAGTGACACAAAATTTACTTGATTACTTTTTATATAATTTGTAAGCCTCCATTTTTTTTTGAGAATCTAGATGGCGCTTTAATTTATTCGAACGCTAGAACATTTACCATTTTAAGAATAAATAGAAAACTTTCAATAAAATCAAATAGATTTGTTTTTGTATATATGATCGCTTCATGTACTCTATTTATAGATAGAATATTTGTTCAAATATAATTCATAATAGCATCATTTAAAGATCATTATTACAGGTTATTCTCGGAATTCATATTTATTTTTTTAACCAAACTAATACGTGATTATTATTCCATACTATGATCATAGTTAAATCTTGGCTTTTGCCTCTATAAAAACTTCACTTTCTATAACTTACCGTCAAGAGCTATTGGTTCAAGAGTTTTTTATAATCCTAAGTTTGAATAAAAGCCTCGATTTGACAATAAGATGGTATTCTTTATGATAAGCAGTTTTTTGGTTTCTTTAATGAAATTCTTCTTTTTATAGATGTCATTTACTGATTCTAAGACAGGCTATTTAAAATATTGCACAATACCAGATGCATATTTTGTAATCTTTATGCTTAGTTTCCTCAGATGCTCCCCATCTGTTTCAATCACAAACAATTGCTATTTTCGTGCATCCAATACAAAGTCTTTTTTAGAAAAATGATATAATGATTATCCATAAATAATATACTCTAAGCTACATCTTAAATTATAAAATTACGCTATAAAAAACCATGATATGAGTACAAAGCATTTAAAAAAAATTATATCTAGCCATTAATTTTCTATTTTATTATTTAAATTTCTTTTCTATGTATAAAATAATAAGTAGAACGGCATTTTTACACACTTTTATTAATTATATTCCAAAAGTAGTTAAACAGATATTCATAATAACATTAATAAGGCTGATTCACTTTTATAAAAATAAATTTGAAGATGAGGAAAGAATCTACAGGTGAAATCTTATAAATTTGCGGACAAGCATGATTATAAATAAATGGAATAATTTAAGCATTAAATAATGAATTTTAAAAGAATGAATTTTTTTTATAATAGGAAGAATTATCCATCCAAAAATAATAATTTATTTAAAAATCATTCAGAAAAACTTTCTGTTGGAACAAAATTTTGACATAGCCTTCGGCCTATGTATTGACCCAAAATTCTATCTCTTTCTATCATAGCAATCCAATTCTCTCAAAACACCAAACATTTTATATTCTAATCAGGCGAGAAGATTCTAATTTCTCGCCAATTCTATTCTGCAACGCCAAATTCTTATCATAAAGTAATATAATCTTATCTTCATAAAGCCTTCGACAGGAGGGAGGTTTCTTATAATTTCTTGGCTTGATTTTACAAGTCTTGTATTGGATCTCACATAGATGGGCATTTTAAAATTTATGATAAAAAGTAAAGAGTAAAATAGATATCAAGAATAATGAATACAAAAATGAAATTATATTATCACACAATACAATTATAAGTAAACTCCAGAGGCTGTTGATATTAGCGATAAAAAAAGGGTCTTTTTTTGAATTTTAAATTACGATGTTTTTAATGCCAAAAGCTATAAAATTTTGCGATATTTGAGATCAAAAGATTGTATTTAAAAAATAATACAGAGAAAATAAATATTATACATAAAAAATGAGGACAAGAAAACTATATTGGGCATTACAGGTTAAAATCAGAATGAAACATATAATAAATTATATTTACAAAAGAGTTTACAAAATGTTAAAAACTACACAAAATAATATTTTTAAATCATAAAAACGATAGAAAATCGAAATAATTGTTTTTATAGACTTAAACATACACCAAGAGATAGAAGTATCCTCAAAAAATAGCATAAAATTGGATATTTATATTTCAATGATAAATGGTAAAGATAACATACTGAATATATGCAAAAGAAATCAAACCTTTAAACAGAAATGTGAATTCACAACAAATTTGCATCATTTAACAAAAGCGATTTTAGCATCGCGAAAATTGTAAATATAGCTCTTTGTAACAAAAATAAGAAAGTTTTAGTTTTAATTTCACCCAAAATTTTTAAATAAATCAAACAATACTTTTCATGTCAAATAAACTGAAAACCTAGCAATTAAATAAAATATCCTTATTTTTGCAGAACTATGTAGATATCCAAAAATTTATAAGATTTTGCGCTTCACTCAATTCCACTATTGGATATGATCCTGTAAGGATACAAATTATATAGTGAAGCCTTTTAAAGTTTTCCTGATGGTGAATTCTGCCATAAAATCCCACTAAAATCTTAATTAGTAAAAAAAGATCTTTACCTAGCAAAGTAAACATCGTATCACAAAAATTATAGAATATTTCTATTGGATTTATCCGTTGAAAACAGCAAATATATACAATTATAAGAAAAGCATGATTTAACAAACAAAAACTGAAGGATACAAATATTGCGTTAATTAAGTATATTTTATGTTTGTACAGAACTAGCCATTTAAAAAATTGGTTTAAACTTGAAGAAATGTATTTTATACTAATCGAAATATTTAAAAATAGAATTTCAGCAAACAAGCTTGTATAAATCATAAAATTCTTTTTATATATTGTTTCTCGACGCTATATTCTCTTTAAAGTTGTTTTTTTACATAGTAAGATAAACGAGAACAAATAAGATATTAATCATATACCAGAAAGATTATTACTACTATTTAAACCAATTTTTTATTACCAAATCACATATTTACTTGTAATAGTCTGCTAAAATTAACTTATAATATTTTGACACATTTTAAAGTATTACATTCTAAATTTTTATCTTGAATACTAAATTTCCGAAACTTTTTGGTTTGCGTGTGTTTTTTTACATAAAGAATGTAAATAAGTAAATAAACACCTTCTGTTTGATTTAAAGCATACAAAATTATTATAGGGATTAATAAGTTGGTAAAGATATCTAATTTGTGTTTTTAAATCAATGTCAAAACTTATTAATTATCTGTGCTCTTTTAACACATTTAAGTTTTTTATGGGCGAAAACAACACAATTATTAATACCAAAAAAATTTAATTTCGGTTTTTAGATCAAACAAGGAAATTATATGTTAATATATCCAAATATTATTTTCTAATTTTTTAAAAGTTATCGGATGAAAATAATAGCAGAATTCGTTCTTATATTCTAAAAAAATATCTAATATACTAACGATATGAAAAATTCCAAATGTATTTTTTCACAATATAAATTAGAAATAATTTAACCGAAGTTCAATGAAATATAAATCAGACTCCTTAGAACAGAATAACCAATAATAAAACTATAGAACTCGACATTTGTTTCATATATAAATTTTGAATAATTAAAAAAAGGCAAAAAATTATTTTTTCGGCTAAATACAAAGTTTATATTTTAGAGTCTCTTTTCGAGCATATGATGCTTGATTCCCTGCACAAACACAACACATCTATACATTTTATTATCTTCTCCTCTTCAAAGTCTTCTTTAATACCTTCCCACATCCTTATGAGAACCAATAACACAAGAATATTTACTATTATGAATATATCTAACATTTTTGGATAAGTTATATTAATAGAAATAATTTTTTGCAAAAACTAACCAACGATAGATATAATCATAAATAGCACTTTTTGTATTTATTATATGGTTTATAATTTTTATATATCTATGAATTTATTATGAAGTTTTTCAAATATTTATATAATAGATAAAGCTTTAATAGTATAAATTAAAAACAATTATTATATCATTATACTGAAATGGCCAATTCATGGATTAAACATATCAAAAAGAATATTATATTGATTTTATATATTATGGTTTCTAAAATAGATTCGCAAATAACAAACTGTCATTTTTTATTATTACACACATCTAAATTGTCTCTGAAAAGAAATAAAATACCTGTAATCTTATAGACTTATATATGAATCTAATATATAATAAATTCTCTAACTCAACTCTAAATATTATATCTTAAAAAGCTGTTGGTAGATATGTTTAAATTATCATAAGAAGTATTAAAAATTTATATGTTCATAATATTCTGGACAAATTTTTACAAAAAAAATAAAGTGAATTTATAAAATGAATATAATCTATGACATAGATGTCACTTTGAATGGTAAATCCGCGAAATATATGCATATTTGTAACATAAACTTTTTTTTTGCGTTGAGATTGCAAAAATACAATACAATAGAAATTCAATGTATATTTATATAAGAAAATATTATATTGTATTTTTAAATTCATTTGGTATATTTTATGCATTGAATAGTAGTGTTAGGAATCCCATTGCACACATCAAAATGTCACATTTCTTCTAACAGTCAATACCTGACTGTATTCTTTAAACGTTGAATTTTTGTAATATAAAATAGCAGGCTTAATTTCTTTTCAATCCACCAGA
This sequence comes from Rhyacophila brunnea, assembly GCF_057557595.1. Taxonomy (NCBI): domain Eukaryota; kingdom Metazoa; phylum Arthropoda; class Insecta; order Trichoptera; family Rhyacophilidae; genus Rhyacophila; species Rhyacophila brunnea. The sequence continues at coordinate 98,076 of NW_028232874.1, forward strand.
TAGATTTATAAGCATAAATTTTATGAAATTCTATGGTTTAAGGAGATTAGAAGATTATTTTTCCTATAAATTAAATTTTTCTTAACGTAAATGTATTTTTACACAAAAACAACAATAAATCTTATCAAAAAACTTAATTTTATTTAATTTGTAAAAGAAAAATTGCCATGGATCTATGAAATTATAATATACGTATTTAGACTGGATTAATAATGCTTTTATCTATCAAAGAATCAATAAAAGGTTCTATTTTTATGCTTAATCTATTTAGTAAACTAATTTTTTTCTTTAAGACCAAAAATACTATTTATATTATTAAGTTGATCATTAAAAACAAATTTTATCATTTTTATGCTATAATATAAATTAAAATTTGAGAAAAATTTATTTCTTAGCGTTGAATATATTATTCGTTTACTAAGAAACCAATATAAATGAAGCTCAAATTTGCGTATATATAAAAAATAGCAGCATTTTTATTAGTAAAATATAAAGAAGCATCATTAGAGTTTAGATACATGATAAAACAATTTATAGGCCATAAAAAGATAAATACGAGTGATAGTCAAGAAAAATCAATATATTGATATTAAGAGAACCGATTCATGCAGCACAAACGAAAAAACATAATCTAACGGATATTAGAAAGACATGAATGTGTTTAGAACACATAAAATAACTAATAAAGCATAATTTTAGTGTAAAAGCAAAAAAAAATGCATAGAAAAATACAAGAAAACTGGTTAAGATATAGCTTTTAAATGTATCGGATTATAGGCGCAATTAGGAAAAAGGCCGAAAAAATATAATAATTTGTTCGAAAACTAAAGCTATAACATGAAACATGTTATTATGTGTTTAAAACTAGCGATTTGATGGATCATATGTGTATTGATGATAAAATTTCTTGATTCAAAGATGAAGACAATTAAAAAATGAAAATAGCTTCTAAAAGATTAAAAACGTGGTATAAAATAAAATTTTCTAAAATCAATGGATACGGAATGTCAGAAAGAACAGTAAAAATATAATGCTAAGCAAGAAAATATTTAATCACGAGAAAAAACCAAAAGTTCAGACACATTGTCAAAAATACTTTTATATGTTTTACGTTTATATATTTAATTAATTTATATTTACATACAAAGTTCGAAGCCTTTTTTTAAAAAAGATTAAAAGAGAAAACGTAATCCAAAACTTCTGGTGATTTTTTCCTATATTTTATATAAACATGCTATAAAGTTAATGATATAATTTTCTTGCATGAAAATATGCAGTTGATGCAAATGGTCTCAAAATATGCCGAAAAAGATTATTAAAATTAATAGGGCTCCCATTTAAATATAAAATCTATTTTCACCAGACATTATATTAATTTAATGCAAAGAAAGTAGTTAATAGTAATGTAGCTTGAATTAAACGATCATAAGTATAAATCTATTATAATATTTTTGGTTCTAATATTTATGCAACAAAATTTATTACAAATTTTTGTAATTCATGATATATTTATATAACTTCTCCACGACCATTTATTCGATAAATAATTTTACAAAGCAGTATAGATAGTGTAAAAGAGCATGATTTCTATAATTTTTGCAAAATAATTAAATCAATATACCAAGAGTTTATTTTTCAAGGCATATCGAGAATTATTTTTGATATGTGAAGATATTAGTAAAATAATAAGGATCCTGCAATTTCACATAATAATAAAAAAAGAAGCTAGATTATATTATTTTATATGTAAGAACTTAAAATTGTGTGCAATTTAAGAAAGCAGGTAGAATTAAAAACACAAGACTACGAAGATTTATAATATTGATTATAATGGAATTTTTGAATTAAAAGATACTTTAGGTATAAATTTGATTATGCTTAATCTTGCGTTCGCGTCATAAAATTTTAGATTCATACCTAGTATTTACTAGATGTTTCCATCTTATTGCAGTGAGTGAACTTATTCAGAAAATATTTGTTACCGGAGTGCACCAATATCTTCAAAGACATTCACATTCTCTAGCATTATTATATAAGGTTCAAATCCGAATTCTAAATTTAACATTTGGACCCATAGCTATATTCATTTTTGGGATATTGGATGCCTTTTAAACCATTTGGGTGGATACAATGGACCAACATGTTAGAATTTTTATAAACATAAAACTTACAATATTATGACTTTTAATGACATAAAATGTACCTTATAATTATGATACATTTTAATTAATCAAAAGGAAGCGATAATTTATTGACGAATAATTGAGAAAAAATACATCAATTTCTTATCCAAGATTTATTTTTTAGTTTTTGAATTCGAAGCTGTAAAAAAAGGTATTGTATGTGGAATATACCATTTCTGAGTTTATACAACAATTTTGAACGATAAAATGACATTAAACATATAAAAATTATTTGTTCTATATAAACATTATGAATATTTATCATAAGTTCTTTATACGTTTGTAATTAAAAAAAATCATCTACAAAAAGATATAGCTTTTTAAATTCATATATTAAAAATAAAGAGCGGATAAGCAGTAATTAGTATTTTAATTTTTTTTTACTAGGCACAGCCCATCTAACGAAAATAAGCCATAATATATGTTTCGAATTGAATGTAATTGTTTTAAATATAATATCATGTTTTTTCGTATATGTATCAGCCTTTTAAAAAGTTTGAATTGGCATACGATATCCACACCATTTCTAAAGATCTGCTGATTACTTAATGTAGCATATATACATATGAAACCATATATTCCGTATTAGACAAAAACAATTAAGCATAAATTAACAAATTAAGTCTTAGAAGTAAAAATCATTTCAAGATGCATTAAAATACGTATAACAAAATTTAAAGCAGAAACATACTTTTTTGGAATCGATGGTGAATTTGTACGTTATAAGATTTATATCATTAATATGCACTTGGTAGATTTATCCCAAAAACGAATCCACTAGATTTAATCCTCTTAAAATTTCAAACTATAAAACGAACTTTGTTTTTTTTACAGCTGTAGACATCTCCTCGTGCCGCGAATTTTCTTTTTTTATTTATATTTTTCCATGATAATTCATTTATTCCGTCCTTATCTCATTAAATTTTATATGAACACTTTGATCTAAATCGATAATTCACACATTATATATGTAAAATAACAAATAGATGCCTTTTTCAAAAACATAAATATCTACAAAAAATACACCTTGAGATATAAAAGCATTTATCTGCCTTCCTGTGTACATATAAACCACATCAATCAATGTATTATAAATTTTATTAAATATATAAATATTCGTGTATAGAAAGCCAGATCAAAAAAGCGATAACGAACTTAACACCTCATTATTTTTTTATTTTAGTTCAAAGTATCAACAAATACTTTCTAATTTTATTTAAGTTTTAAAAAAATCAAAATTATATTATATGACATAAAAAGATGTGTAGATCATTATCTGTAAATTATTTTTAATGTCAAAAAAAAAGATTTATATCATTCACTTGTCCAAAATATTTGGTAAAAATTTAGGTTAAAAAAAAATTATGGATATAACGAGATTCATTTCCCACCGATTTGCAGTAACGAGCAAAAATATTGTGCTATACTTATTTTAATTTGTTATTTTTATAATATAATAATTTTGTATATGCAAAAACATGCAGTTACTATTATTGTTTCGTTTTTACCATCTTTGTCATCTATTATACATATATACGTGAGTTATGAACAAAAATTGCCAAATATAGTGCTAGTTAAGTAAGACTATTGTATTTTACTGATAGGGTTGAATTAAATCTTTTAAGCAGTTATATATATATGTACATAAAACTCTTGATTCCTGTACGTTTATAGTCATTTTGTTTTTATATCTTCGTAGATTACCATAATTCGGTTTTGTTTTCTGGTTCATTATTATTATTAGTAGTTATTTTGTAAATCACAGAAACAAATTTTCTATCTAAGTATCAATAATTCAATTTTTCAGAGAGTTTTATAGCTCTTATATCTATAAATAGCTCGTCCCACATTTGTCATTTTATCATAAGCTCCAAGATAGTTTTATTATTCCTATTCAAGTTTTAAAATATAAAAATTAATAATTATAAAACTTGATTTTTTTAAATTTTAAAAAAATGGAAATTATTTATATGTCCCATGTTATTATAACTGTAAAGAATTTATATTTTAATTCTGGCAAATATTAAAGGGATTATGGCTTTTATTTGTTATATAATGATCCATAACAAAAAGTACTAGACACTTATTTTAGAATCACTTATTGGTGCCAAGTTTATGATACTGGGACTTTAAATCATATAATCGTAATAAAACTCATAAAAGGTATATCTAACGCATTTATATAATGACATATGAAATCATAAATGAAAATATAAAAATATATGGCCAGAGGCTATAGAAAATCCATCTTTATGAGCATAATCATCGCAATTCACAAATATAGTATACATGTGCAAGAGTATGAAGCTGGAATAGTTTAATTGGGAATCATGTAAATCCTTTTATGATATAATAATACGACTAGATGATTATTTTGCGGAATTTGTTGGTATTTATTAAAAAAAAATTCGAGCTTTAATATATATCCATGTGGTGATGTATATGAGTTCTGATTCAAAAATAAATTAATTTTTTTTGGGTCTATCATCTCTTTTTAAAGGCTTAGAAAAGAAATTCAAGATTTTAGAGCCGATTATAAACAATACTAGATAAATATATTATATGTTGGCTCATTCTATGCATACGTAAATTCTAAAAACAAATTCGAAAGTAGTTGGAAAAACCATTAAATTGATTAAGACAGATACAATGATTTGATAAATATGTTTAAAATTGTTTTTTGTAAAAGAAACAAAAAATATATTGCATTGAATTATAATCTATTTGACACTCAATATTAACGTTTCCCTATTATTTTAAACACCAAGAAAATATAATAGAATATGAATATTTATATTTAGAAAGACTTTTATATAAATAAATTGTGATTATTTATGAATAACGACCTCTAAATATAAATATTCAAGTTTTAGATTTTGTTTTCTCGTCTTAAAAAATCATGATTGTTTTTAAGAAAAATGAATGAAAACTGTATATTAAATTTACTCATTGAAATATTTTCAGATGTTCTAATTTAGAAAATCCCCGCGTTTTATTAATATACTAGGCATTTGATTTATTTAATTTTTAATTATCATAAAAAAACAGTATTGTATTTTCTAAACATAAAACATCTATTCAAATATTGTAGCTACTTTATTTTGCAACTTTTACAAAGGATTGATTTGAGTATATAAGATTAAATGACGTAATGATGTATCTTAGATCATTTAGCAAGTGATTATAAGTATCTTCGATTGTAATTATTTTACATTCAACAATTTTTATACAAGAAATTACTGCTTAAGAAATCATATATTGTTGTATAAGAACGCCTATAAGGAAAATGTTTTGATATCGATGGTAAATTCAAAACATCTAGTTTTAGGATAAAATGTATAGATTTGCAGATACCAAGCTTATTATTTTTACATATAATCTATCGGTTGTGGTGTTTAAATTGCTAATTAACTTTTATAGCTAAATAAATTCCCAATTTTTTTCTTCTTCATAACATCTTGGAAACTTTGCGAATTCTATAAATATAAGCCTAGGCTCGATGACATAATTGCACACGCAAAAAATGAATATAAAATCATCGAATCGCCAACTTATGTTTACTTTCAAAATTCTTTTTACTTAGACGCGCCTTAAATTCGAATTTATATAGTTAAAATAAATAAACATCTTGGCATTATGTGTTGTATGTAGCTAACATGGAAATAAAGAAAACATCTCCTTTAGGCTATAATTTTCAAAATATAAAATGTTCTCAAATACAAAATAAATACGCGTGGTTATAGATTAATAACAACTCTGTTGCACAATATTTTATTCTACAGCTAATCTTTATTCTTATATTTATCAATAACATATGTATTCGAGAACTTATTGAAGTTGAACAATTGACTACAATATTTAATACTAAAGATAAAAAATAATGTATTATTGATATTAAGTTCTATATATACCTTTATTCTGCACATATTTTCGTAACAAAAAAATTTTTTGCTTAATATACTTCTTGATATAAATTATAATTAATTTCCTTTTCCAAATAATTTTAACACCCTTTAAATTACATGAATCAGAAAGAAAAATGATGCGGATATAAAATGATAAGACAGAGGTGTGTTGCATGTTTTAAATATTTTCTTGGATCTATAGAATCAAAAAAGTACAAATGTATAACATGCTTTACTAGAAACGCAGTATAGCGATATGATGATTTCAGAAAGTATTAAGCAACGGGTTTTGTGACAAAGATATATGTAAACTCAGACGCCTATTCAATCTAAAACCTTGTTAAACATGAAATTGTTACGTATCTAAAGCATTATCTTATGTCTAGATATGAGATTTATGGAACAGTTAAATAATGAATATCAGTACTTTTGGAGACGTGCGTTCTTTTGCTTTTCGTTGCATATAGTTGCGTAAGAACTGTGAGCTTTATATTAAACACAAAACATCATCTTGAGATCTATTTTTTGTGTTTATGTGTTATTATGCTTTCATTTGTGTTGCTGAAGTTGTAGTTTGCATAATATTTGTTGTATGTCTTTTTGATGTTATAAAGTGATATATATACGAATAAATATTAGATTAGTCTTGATAAGATTATGGTGTTTTTTTGCTACATAGATAATTTGTGTGAAGGTTTGACATGTGTTTGTTGCATTTTTTGTGTGTCTCTGCATAGTATTGTGTTAGTTAGTTGTTGCAGTGCTTGTTTGTTGTTTGGTGGCTAGTGTTTGATTATTGATTGTGTTAGTATTGTGTTATTGCTCTATGTTTTCTGTTGGGTACTTAATACAATCTTGAGGACGTATTGAAATTACGAATAATGTATTATTTTCTAAGATATAAAGTTAGGTCTCTGCTATTGAATTTATAGATGCTTCCCAATATAGTGAATTGTATGTTATACATCTTTACCCGGTGTATAAACTAAGCTGGATTCTTGAGTGTTTTTTTGCGTGTTTGCTTTTTTAAAAGTCGATGTTTTTTTTGTTTTCATTTTAATTTATTCGTCTTAATTAGACTGCTTTTTCTTCTTTGTAGTGTTCGCTGTTATCTGGTGTAAATTGATTTCGTTAATATATTTTTGTGTTGTTTGTCTGTGTCTCGCGATATTTATTTTTATGTAATAAACCCGCTTATTGCCGTGTAGGATAGTTAAGAATATATTTTTATTATGCATTTATAGTGTGTTGTATTTTTACGTGGAGAATTTTTGGTTTGTTGCGCATTTCAAATCTTTGAATTGAAATTTTGGGTGATATTTATATATTCAGTTTGTTTATTTTTTTATCCTATCATGAATCGTGAGTTTGTTGTTTTTTCATAGGGTGATTATTATGTCAGCTTCTGTAGTTCATTTTCGTTTAGAGTTAAATTATACACATATTACGAATGTCTGCTTTGTGATTTGTAATTTTTTCTATGTTGCTCTTTATTGCGTAAGATTTCAGTTTTAGATCCTAGATTTTTGTGCTATATAGCTCTGTTGTTTATTGTGATTTTATTCAAAGAGGAGTGTATACATTTCTTTATTTTTGATTTTTTATGTCTATCAATTGATCGTGAAAGTTGTGCTATGATATTATCTGTCTATTTTTTGTGCTATGATGAATCAAATTCCTAGCTTGATGATGTGCTTTTTTATGTATAATATAAGTACCCTAAGACGGCATCAAATTTGTTTATGAATCTGTGCTGTTATGTTTACGATTTTTTTTGTTGTGATATTCGATATGTATTTGTGTGTATAAAAATATCCTGTGAAATAGAATATTCATATTATCTCGCCTATATTGATTTATAAATTATGCAAGAATTATGAAAGATTTCAAAATATTTATATAATTTTTACCAACGATTGATTAACAAAACTAGAAGGGTAAAGACAGCATTTCGTCCTGCATTGTATCTAGTTGCCGTTTGATATTCAAACAAATATAGAGACGGTAATCGTTGTATCGCACAGAATTTATCCATCAAATGATATGTTATGGACACAAGTACCCTGATTCACACAAATTTCTAATTTATCATCAATAATTACTTTCATTTTTTTATGGACCGAAGCATATACTCATCAGGCAAAAAGACTATGTATTAAGTTTTCAGATTACAGTTTTTTGCTACTTTATAAATTATATTTATTGATAAAGCATTTTGTTATGTATATCGATACAATCAAAAAGAGATATGATAAAAAAATATCCATTCAAAAAATTATACATTCATAAAATTCACCTTTCAAAAAATTATACCACCAAAAAAAATTCCTTTATAGGTCATATAATAATAATAAATATTAGAGTAATTTAAATTGCTATTTATGACAAATTACAAAACATAATTAAAGCATATCAAAAAAATTACATTACTAAAAAACGGTAATAATTTATGTATGCATTTTATGAATGTAAGGCTTCTAATATTCGCTTATTTTTTTTTAATATTTTATAATTATGTTTATTGCTGATCATATGAATCTCTAACTAGGGTTATTATCAATATCTGATAAATAAGCTTTTTTATGCATGTGTCAGTGTTTTATATAACAATTTGAGCTAAAAATGTAGTTATTTATGTAATTTTGCTATTATAATTAATTCTTACAATTTATATACTAAACTTATGTCTATACCTGTAAATCTGCATATAATATACTGTCATAAAATTTGTTCATAAACTAATTAATAACTGAAATAATTATCAAAATTTAATTATATTGTGAAACAAATTTAAATTAGAAGAAGTTAAATCATAAAAAGAAGAATATAGATACAAGATAGAAAACAATCAATTTTAATAACTTAGTAGTAAGATATATAAAAAGTATATTTAAATAAAAATTCATGTTATGACATATATAATAAAAAGCAAAATAAGCGAATACATATGACCAGAAACACTGCCTTTCTTTAATACAATTATATGATTTTTCATTTTAAAATCGCTATTGAACAATTTTTTAGGCTTCAGATACTTGTAAATATAACTATACAAATTTTTGTTCTAGAAATTAAAATCTATATTTCTATTATAAAAAACAGATTCGTCACGTTGGAATCTACAATACTAGTTTTTAATGTAATTTGTGCTTCTAAATTATTATTGCTCATAGAATACAGATTATCAGTGCTTGCTTTTTAAAAATATTTTTTTTAAGTTTATGTTTATAGTTTGCAATATAAAGTAATGCTTAAATTAGATTACTAAAAAAAACTTTGTAGTTTAATTGTATTTATTAAAAATTTTGTGAAAACAAAATAATAGTTTAAGTAAAGTAAGCTCAATACAAAATTCATAAAAACAGCTGTTATTTTTGAATTATATAATAAATTAAGGTTTAAGCTTGTTTTTATTTAAATATTATAATTTTATAATAGGGAACATATATTTGCTTCAAAATATAAAAAAAGAATATGTGTAGATTATTTTTTTTTATTTCCAATGCAATTTCAATGCTTTAAGTGCAATAAACATATGAAATTTCTCACAAGAATACTTATTTTATCTGAAATTATACCTTTTACATTTATTGAAAATTATTTTGAAATGATTTATTGTCATTGTTTAATAAAGCGCATAAATGGGATATATTGTATATAAATTTTATTTTTTTCAGATACAATATTGTAAATTAATATCATCTTAGAACATGTATGTGCAAACATAGGCTTTTTTCGGATATTGTGTGGATTCAGAAAGAACATTCTGTCCGTTTAGTAGCATACAAATAGACTTGGAAACACTCTTTAACACAGAATAGGCTTTTTATGGATATTTATTTATATATGGATAGATTAAACATAAATATGTATTTTAGAGCACATTGATGTCTTTTAGAAACCCATGGACAATAATAACAAGAAACTGTATATCCACTATTTTGGTTGTGAAAATAGACTTTAAAATGCAAAGGATTCTACTAAATGTCATCGTAACATTTTATGATAACAAAAATGTGATTTGCATGTTAAATCTATCTTAGAGTATACATAACATCATTTATAGCGAAAAATGCCTTTATTATTAAATTCGCCTAAAGATTATTTCTGGTTTTTATCTGCAAGTCAGTTTAAAATTGATAGCAAATATACATTATTATGCCAAAATATTTGATTCATTTATATATTTTCTTCCTTCTTATAAAAATATTCATTGGGTTGTTAATGATATTATTTATTGTTAATTTTTACATTAAAATCCTAATTAAAGATTATAAAATCCGAAAATTAATTTATTTTGCCTTGAGTGTATATATATAACACGTTACTATCTAAATCAATGTATATTTTATTTAAAAATTATTATTTTATTTCCTTTCGTTTCTCATATGATTTATATGTTTGCATACATTTATCTTTAATGTACCTTGATTGTTTCAATGACTTTTGTTGCATAAAACTTGATAAAAGATATTTTATTTGCATATATAATGTTACATTGAATAATTAATTTCGATAACAGCTAGTATTTTTTTGACGTAAAACAATGCTAAAATTAAAGATTTTATATTATTTTGCGTAAAAATCAAAAAAATACATCTCATACAGCTGAGCATATAATTTTTGTTTTTAAATTTACTTTTTATTTATATACGTGGTATAATACATTGGGTTTTTCTGCACTATAAATTATTGGTTTTTGTTATATAATACAGAATTATAGAACATTATAAATATGAAAGATCATTTTGTTTTTTACTTATTAGATTTAAATATATTCAGAATTAATAGTTTTCATTTAATCCATATACATATATCAACCATCAGTGTATAAAAGGCAAAAAAGATATAAAAAGAAAAAAGTAGAGGTAAATAGAAAAATTCATTCGTTTAAACTCTTAAAGACTAAAGATAATCCGTCTCTTATATCAAAATATTTATCGCTTCTCGACTTATGGCTATAATATTGTTCTTAATTCAAATTGCATAAATCGATATCAAAAAATTATCATAAACGCTGTTAGTATCTTAAAATCATCAAAAAAGTAAAGTTTTATTGATTTACATATTTTAGATATGCCGAGACAATTAAAACATTCTTTATTATTTTGTCTTCTCTAAGAGTAATTTTTTTATTTGTGCAAACATATTTATATACAATAATAGTTTTTTTATGCATTTTATTGTTTTTGCATACAAACTCAAATTTTTGATTTCTATTCAGAACATTTGCGCATATTCAATTATATTATTATTTGAATTCAGTATTAAGATTTTTTTTCGTAATTTTCATATTAATAGCTGTGCATACTATTTTTTAAATATCTTACTTCAATATATTATCAGTCATAAACAATAATAATATGATTAAAAAATTGATTGAATAGCCTATATAATTATCATACAAAAGAAAAAAAAGAAAAAAAATAATAGGTCCCTTAAACATTCTACTGAATTCTCAAATAAAAATAAAATATATAGAATATGTATCTTATTATGTGTCAAACTATATTTTATGATTTTTTTTTCCTTAAAGATAATTATACATAAAAAACCCACTAAAATAAAAATAATAAATAGTGGTCTAAATCCACACATAAAAGTTTCAAAAACAAGAAAAAGACAAAAATCTTTGAATATACTTTATTTTATATGGATTTTATAAGTCTTCATAAAAAATATAGTTTTCATATAAGAAAAAAAATCTTTTTTTTTGCGTTGTTAACAAAATTATAGGATGAAATGATTATGTCATATGTATTTCGTTTTCTTTGTTTATATCTTATATAATATGACTTTTTTTATAGACTGCGTGGTTCTGGAATATATTAAAATGCTTAATCATAGTTTTTTTTGAATCAGAAAAAATATAACGGCGGGTCAATATAAACTGGACATTTAGCCATGGAATTATCTTTATATGAAGTTCACATTAAACATGATTGAATTCAAAAAGTATTAAGTACAGAATATGAGTATCAAAAACATATATTATAAGGAATAATAAAATGAAATTATGCTTATTTAGTAACATAATATGTCTTTCTAAACATAAAAAAAGTATAAAAAACTAGATATTTAATTCCTATGTTGTACAAAATACCATAATCATCTACTATATTTGCTAGTGGACAAATTATACAACACTTATATGACTATTTAAGCAACAAAATCTAGCGAAAAGATGAATATAAATGTTTAAAAGCAGTAAGTCTTATTTTTTTTTGGCAGAAACTTTCTTAAAATATAATATCTTTATTATTGATAGCTAACATATTGTTATACACAACGGAAAAACTAATAAACATTAAATATGAAAATATATATTAAAAATCTTATATTAATACAGGGTCATCATGATAAAACCTGTCATTCTTATATTAAAAACTTGTAATATCAGAAAGATAAATTTCGCCTTTTCTAATCAAAATACGAAAGTTAAGTTGAAAAAAATGCAAATTAAGCAGCACAAATAAACTTAACTACGTTTTTATACATTAAAAATAGAGCAATCAAGTAAAAATATAAACAAAGATATAGATTTATATATGGATAATAATATAATGGTACATAAATCTATGATTATATTCTAAACATAGAGATCCGAAATTGAACATAGAATCAGGTTTTATTTGTTTTCAATCTAGTATACACACAATCTAAAATATACATTTATTACGAGAGTAACTGAGTTAGAAGATTAACTGAAAAAAAATTCATTGATAAAAAACTATACTGTAATTTCTTATATAATTAAATTGTATATTCATATATAGAAAAAGAAAAAAAAACCTAACAAAATAATAATTTCTTAAGAAGAGAATCTATAACGAAGAAATACTAGAATACTGAAATTTACATAATAAAACGCATAAACTTTTCCATAATTTTGTTTTTTAGAGAAGTTCTTACAATAGATCATATTTATTTATCGATATAAAGATTTTATTTAACAAGCAATGAGAACCACCAAAAAATACTATAAAATATAAATAAATGTATTTCAATAACATAAATTCATTAATTACTAATAATAAAGCAAATAAAAAAGACAATTTTTTAGAACGTTTATCATCTAATAAAGATGCAAATAAAATCAGAAAAACGTTTTCTTAGAAAAGAATAGATTATTGAATACAATATATTGAGATGAATATCAATCATTTATATAAAATAAAAAAAAATTCTGTTCATAAATTCTTAAAGAAACGTAAAAAATTATATCAAATATTTTTGTTTTAAAAACCAAGAAAGAATATATAAACACAATCACATATTCTTATGCTAAAATTCTTGTGAAAATCTTTTAAAAAAAAACCTTTTTTGAGATATTATTTATATACGGAATTTATTATTTTTTGTAATTTTTTTTGTCAACTTATTTGAAAGAATACATTCACTCTTTTAAATTTATAAAACTGTTTTACCAAGACGAGGACAAATATGACATACCAATGCAAGTTTGCTAGTGTATATTTTCGTTTGAAAAGACCATTTTTTATGCATCGAATAATATTCGAACTTCTCGATTATAAGATGATATACTCTATAATAACAAAAATTGTAAAATGGATCTAACAAATATTCTATTAAAATAGAAAAAAAACATGCAAAATCTAGAATTTCGAAGTATTAGGCACAAAAGAAAAGAGAAAAAGGACATTTTTTATTTACAAAAACCAAGAAAAATAGCTACAAAACCGGAATTTATATGAGTTATACTATAAAATTACGTAAAAAATAGATAATTGTGAAAAAAATAAAACAAAAAATATAATGTCAGTGCTAACAATATGTAATATTTTTTACGGATTTAAATCTTTAAGGATATTATTGTTAGCATTTAAAGATAAAAATACCAACTTTCTGATTTTAATGTTATCATAGTGATGATTTAGAATATAAACTAAAATAGAAAATAAGTAAACTACATACAGATCTAGCTTTTTTTTTTCCAAATATAAGTCATATTTCAGGAAAAAAAACGCTATAATAATAGCTAAATAAATAGAATACTAGTTTTATATATAAAAATGTGGTAAAAAAGACGAAAAAGTCATAGAAAAAAAATCTTATTATCATTTTTTCTTCTCTAGAAAAAGGGGTAATTTTGCTCAACGATCATTGTTGACCAGTTTTGTTTCTGTATATATACAAGAAGCCTGTTGAGAATATATCACAGGTAATAAAAACTAAAAAATTATACGATTCATATTTTTTTTCTCTTTTCATAAGTTCTGTATAATATATTTGCTTTAGATCATTCCTCTCTTTGCAATAAAACGTACATATACGAGTTATTTTTTGCAGTTTTTGATGATAACAATATAACATATTTAAGTATTATATATAGTAACAATATCTAACATGACTATACTAGGTTATTAGAAAGAAAAAAATAAAAACTAAGATGATTGTTTGCAAAAAAACAAGATAGATAATGACAATATAAGATTAAAAGTCTTATAGAAGCACAAGTTCAATTGTAGATTACGATACTAATTGAATCTAAAGTAACATATATATTTTGTATTCTTTATTAAAATAAAAAAAAATTAACTTGAAAAACAAGTATCGAATTTCGATTTTAGCTATTATAAATAGCATTTACAGCAAATTATTGTTCTTATATGTTCCACGAATGCCAAGAGTACAATTATTATAGAAGAAGAATATTAAGATTATCTCTAGCTAGATAACAAGTCAATAAAAAAAACCTTAATAATATCCCGTTGAAGCAGTCAAAGTATAGAAATTCATTATTACAAAACATAACTATGCACATAAATATGACTTTTATAACAAATAATTACTTATATTTAGATTCTCGTGTTGAAAGATATCATTATAATTCAGTAATGGAAGATAACTACCTATATAAAGTTTTGTTTATAATAAAAGAGGACAAAATCTGTCTAAAATGTCTAAAATTATTTGTATAATAGAAAATAATAATAAAAAAATTGCTCATTTTCCTCGTTTTTACGTCAAGCTAAAATAAAATTTATCATACACATTTGAATATATATACACAAAAAGAATAAAATCAGAAAAAAATATATATGTATTTGGACTAAAAAACTGTATATTTAAAATAAAACATAAATATATACACGAATCGTATATAGCTTATATTGATAAGAACGAAATGTAAAAACAGAATATTACAAACTTATATTCAAATAAAAAAGTTAATTGGTGTTTTATACTATACTAAATTAATGCCATTCAACGACTAAAAAAAAAATAAAAAGACAAACAAAAAAGAGTTTTTTTTTTCAATTAAACCTTTTTTAAGTAAGCTTACACATCAGGCAAAAGAAAACATTACTGAATATGGATATAGTCGGCTATAAAAAAAACCCGAAGAACCAATGTGAATCGTCAAAAACGGATATAAAAAAAACAACAAAAGTATTCTCTTTGTAATATTTAAACAAATGCAATCCTTTTAGTAATCTACATCGATAATTAAGATTAAAAATAAAATAAACCTAGTCTTTATACCCATAATATTCGCATATAAGTTAGTTTAAACGACGGGAATAAGACTTTGATTTACTTAGATAGGGTGTAGTCTGTGATTTTCAAAGATGACCAAACTGATCATCAGAAACAGATAAAACTAGAAAAACATTAGATTTTTATGTAGCACTCACAAGAAGCAACAAAATATGAATAAAATAAGTTTTTTTTCTACTTATAATCAAGTAAAACTTTGAATTATCGCAAAAAATATGGCAAAAAAAAACATTATCTATTGCTTCTTAAAACTACAATATGCTATTTTTATTGTTTATTGTATGTCTAAACTTGTTATTGTCATTTTTTTCTATACTATTAGGATTTTTTTAGTAAATAAAAAAAGTCTGTAATATAAATAATAATAAAATTTTAAGATATAAAAAAGAATAAAAACTTACAATTTAAATTATTTGAATAATATGCATTCGAAATAAAGATCCGAATAGAAAAAAAACTTGAAACAGAAAAACCAAGTATAATTATCAAGAAAAACTTTAATTATTAAAAAATAACAAAGATGATCTTTAGCTGCCTAATAATATACTACAGTAGTTTTGACTACATTTTTGCTATTATTAATCGAATATACATATTATAAAGGAAAATTTAAGTATGTGAAGATTAGATTATTCAAATTATTTGTTATATAAGTCATATAATCTAACATTTATTTTATTGTTTAAAAATGCACAATGAGTATTCAAAAAATGTAAAAACTGATAAAAAATCAAAAACAAGATATTTTATTTAGGAAAACTCGTTGATCTTAAATCCAAACAATGCTGATTCATAGACAAATGAGCAAAAGATACTTGTGCAAAATATCAAAAACATGTGTTAAATATAATAGTAGAGTCGCCCTATAGCAAAGAAAGTTGACTCTGTTATTGTGTTAATAAAGGGGGAAAAAAATACCATCTAGGGTAGGCCTAGGGCTTAGGGTTTAGGGGGGACATTCCAAAGGGGACATTCCAAAGGGGACATTTCCAAAGGGGACATTCCAAAGGGGACATCCAAAGGGGACATTTTCAAAGGGGACATCCAAAGGGGACACTAATAGTCGCATGCGATATTGTAATCCTTGTACCATGCTATATATTCATGAAATTATGATTTTACCTGGTATTTCTATAATAAGAAATATTTTATACTAATATCAGGTATATATTACCATCTGACTAAAATATTTTCATTGTTCAGTAATTATATACAAAATATATTTTTTCTAGATTTTTTTATGATTACCAGTATACATTTTTTATTTTTATTTTTTATTTTTTTATATTTCTATTTTCCTAAAAGGGAAAAATAAAGATAATTGTTTTTTAGTACTATATTTTCAAGGAAGTTCAAATAAAGGGGGAAAAAAATACCAATTAGGGTAGGCCTAGGGCTTAGGGTTTAGGGGGGACATTCCAAAGGGGACATTCCAAAGGGGACATTTCCAAAGGGGACATTCCAAAGGGGACATCCAAAGGGGACATTTTCAAAGGGGACATCCAAAGGGGACACTAATAGTCGCATGCGATATTGTAACCCTTGTACCATGCTATATATTCATGAAATTATCATTTTACCTGGTATTTCTATAATAAGAAATATTTTATACTAATATCAGGTATATATTACCATCTGACTAAAATATTTTCATTGTTCAGTAATTATATACAAAATATATTTTTTCTAGATTTTTTTATGATTACCAGTATACATTTTTTATTTTTATTTTTTATTTTTTTATATTTCTATTTTCCTAAAAGGGAAAAATAAAGATAATTGTTTTTTAGTACTATATTTTCAAGGAAGTTCAAATAAAGGGGGAAAAAAATACCAATTAGGGTAGGCCTAGGGCTTAGGGTTTAGGGGGGACATTCCAAAGGGGACATTCCAAAGGGGACATTTCCAAAGGGGACATTCCAAAGGGGACATCCAAAGGGGACATTTTCAAAGGGGACATCCAAAGGGGACACTAATAGTCGCATGCGATATTGTAATCCTTGTACCATGCTATATATTCATGAAATTATGATTTTACCTGGTATTTCTATAATAAGAAATATTTTATACTAATTTCAGGTATATATTACCATCTGACTAAAATATTTTCATTGTTCAGTAATTATATACAAAATATATTTTTTCTAGATTTTTTTATGATTACCAGTATACATTTTTTATTTTTATTTTTTATTTTTTTATATTTCTATTTTCCTAAAAGGGAAAAATAAAGATAATTGTTTTTTAGTACTATATTTTCAAGGAAGTTCAAATAAAGGGGGAAAAAAATACCATCTAGGGTAGGCCTAGGGCTTAGGGTTTAGGGGGGACATTCCAAAGGGGACATTCCAAAGGGGACATTTCCAAAGGGGACATTCCAAAGGGGACATCCAAAGGGGACATTTTCAAAGGGGACATCCAAAGGGGACACTAATAGTCGCATGCGATATTGTAATCCTTGTACCATGCTATATATTCATGAAATTATGATTTTACCTGGTATTTCTATAATAAGAAATATTTTATACTAATATCAGGTATATATTACCATCTGACTAAAATATTTTCATTGTTCAGTAATTATATACAAAATATATTTTTTCTAGATTTTTTTATGATTACCAGTATACATTTTTTATTTTTATTTTTTATTTTTTTATATTTCTATTTTCCTAAAAGGGAAAAATAAAGATAATTGTTTTTTAGTACTATATTTTCAAGGAAGTTCAAATAAAGGGGGAAAAAAATACCAATTAGGGTAGGCCTAGGGCTTAGGGTTTAGGGGGGACATTCCAAAGGGGACATTCCAAAGGGGACATTTCCAAAGGGGACATTCCAAAGGGGACATCCAAAGGGGACATTTTCAAAGGGGACATCCAAAGGGGACACTAATAGTCGCATGCGATATTGTAATCCTTGTACCATGCTATATATTCATGAAATTATGATTTTACCTGGTATTTCTATAATAAGAAATATTTTATACTAATATCAGGTATATATTACCATCTGACTAAAATATTTTCATTGTTCAGTAATTATATACAAAATATATTTTTTCTAGATTTTTTTATGATTACCAGTATACATTTTTTATTTTTATTTTTTATTTTTTTATATTTCTATTTTCCTAAAAGGGAAAAATAAAGATAATTGTTTTTTAGTACTATATTTTCAAGGAAGTTCAAATAAAGGGGGAAAAAAATACCAATTAGGGTAGGCCTAGGGCTTAGGGTTTAGGGGGGACATTCCAAAGGGGACATTCCAAAGGGGACATTTCCAAAGGGGACATTCCAAAGGGGACATCCAAAGGGGACATTTTCAAAGGGGACATCCAAAGGGGACACTAATAGTCGCATGCGATATTGTAACCCTTGTACCATGCTATATATTCATGAAATTATCATTTTACCTGGTATTTCTATAATAAGAAATATTTTATACTAATATCAGGTATATATTACCATCTGACTAAAATATTTTCATTGTTCAGTAATTATATACAAAATATATTTTTTCTAGATTTTTTTATGATTACCAGTATACATTTTTTATTTTTATTTTTTATTTTTTTATATTTCTATTTTCCTAAAAGGGAAAAATAAAGATAATTGTTTTTTAGTACTATATTTTCAAGGAAGTTCAAATAAAGGGGGAAAAAAATACCAATTAGGGTAGGCCTAGGGCTTAGGGTTTAGGGGGGACATTCCAAAGGGGACATTCCAAAGGGGACATTTCCAAAGGGGACATTCCAAAGGGGACATCCAAAGGGGACATTTTCAAAGGGGACATCCAAAGGGGACACTAATAGTCGCATGCGATATTGTAATCCTTGTACCATGCTATATATTCATGAAATTATGATTTTACCTGGTATTTCTATAATAAGAAATATTTTATACTAATTTCAGGTATATATTACCATCTGACTAAAATATTTTCATTGTTCAGTAATTATATACAAAATATATTTTTTCTAGATTTTTTTATGATTACCAGTATACATTTTTTATTTTTATTTTTTATTTTTTTATATTTCTATTTTCCTAAAAGGGAAAAATAAAGATAATTGTTTTTTAGTACTATATTTTCAAGGAAGTTCAAATAAAGGGGGAAAAAAATACCATCTAGGGTAGGCCTAGGGCTTAGGGTTTAGGGGGGACATTCCAAAGGGGACATTCCAAAGGGGACATTTCCAAAGGGGACATTCCAAAGGGGACATCCAAAGGGGACATTTTCAAAGGGGACATCCAAAGGGGACACTAATAGTCGCATGCGATATTGTAATCCTTGTACCATGCTATATATTCATGAAATTATGATTTTACCTGGTATTTCTATAATAAGAAATATTTTATACTAATATCAGGTATATATTACCATCTGACTAAAATATTTTCATTGTTCAGTAATTATATACAAAATATATTTTTTCTAGATTTTTTTATGATTACCAGTATACATTTTTTATTTTTATTTTTTATTTTTTTATATTTCTATTTTCCTAAAAGGGAAAAATAAAGATAATTGTTTTTTAGTACTATATTTTCAAGGAAGTTCAAATAAAGGGGGAAAAAAATACCATCTAGGGTAGGCCTAGGGCTTAGGGTTTAGGGGGGACATTCCAAAGGGGACATTCCAAAGGGGACATTTCCAAAGGGGACATTCCAAAGGGGACATCCAAAGGGGACATTTTCAAAGGGGACATCCAAAGGGGACACTAATAGTCGCATGCGATATTGTAATCCTTGTACCATGCTATATATTCATGAAATTATCATTTTACCTGGTATTTCTATAATAAGAAATATTTTATACTAATATCAGGTATATATTACCATCTGACTAAAATATTTTCATTGTTCAGTAATTATATACAAAATATATTTTTTCTAGATTTTTTTATGATTACCAGTATACATTTTTTATTTTTATTTTTTATTTTTTTATATTTCTATTTTCCTAAAAGGGAAAAATAAAGATAATTGTTTTTTAGTACTATATTTTCAAGGAAGTTCAAATAAAGGGGGAAAAAAATACCAATTAGGGTAGGCCTAGGGCTTAGGGTTTAGGGGGGACATTCCAAAGGGGACATTCCAAAGGGGACATAAAGGGGGAAAAAAAAATCTGAACGGGTAAGGGAAGGGAACGGGTAAGGGTTTAAAAAATAAGGAGGGAAAAAAATATGACCTAGGGCTTAGGATTTATTATGGACATTCCTAAGGGACACTAATAGTCGCATGCACAATTGTACCCCTTCTAGAATATTTCTAGAATATTATACACTATTGACATTATGATTTTACCTGGTATTTCCATAATAAGAAATATTTTATACTAATATCAGGTATATATTACCATCAGACTAAAATATTTTCATTTCCCAGTAATTATATACAAAATATATTTTTTCTAGATTTTTTTATGAGTACCAGTATACATTTTTTATTTTTATTGTTTATTTTTTTATATTTCTATTTTCCTTAAAGGGAAAAATGAAGATAATTGTTTTTTAGTACTATATTTTCAAGGAAGTTCAAATAAAGGGGGAAAAAAATACCATCTAGGGTAGGCCTAGGGCTTAGGGTTTAGGGGGGACATTCCAAAGGGGACATTCCAAAGGGGACATTTCCAAAGGGGACATTCCAAAGGGGACATCCAAAGGGGACATTTTCAAAGGGGACATCCAAAGGGGACACTAATAGTCGCATGCGATATTGTAATCCTTGTACCATGCTATATATTCATGAAATTATCATTTTACCTGGTATTTCTATAATAAGAAATATTTTATACTAATATCAGGTATATATTACCATCTGACTAAAATATTTTCATTGTTCAGTAATTATATACAAAATATATTTTTTCTAGATTTTTTTATGATTACCAGTATACATTTTTTATTTTTATTTTTTATTTTTTTATATTTCTATTTTCCTAAAAGGGAAAAATAAAGATAATTGTTTTTTAGTACTATATTTTCAAGGAAGTTCAAATAAAGGGGGAAAAAAATACCAATTAGGGTAGGCCTAGGGCTTAGGGTTTAGGGGGGACATTCCAAAGGGGACATTCCAAAGGGGACATTTCCAAAGGGGACATTCCAAAGGGGACATCCAAAGGGGACATTTTCAAAGGGGACATCCAAAGGGGACACTAATAGTCGCATGCGATATTGTAATCCTTGTACCATGCTATATATTCATGAAATTATGATTTTACCTGGTATTTCTATAATAAGAAATATTTTATACTAATTTCAGGTATATATTACCATCTGACTAAAATATTTTCATTGTTCAGTAATTATATACAAAATATATTTTTTCTAGATTTTTTTATGATTACCAGTATACATTTTTTATTTTTATTTTTTATTTTTTTATATTTCTATTTTCCTAAAAGGGAAAAATAAAGATAATTGTTTTTTAGTACTATATTTTCAAGGAAGTTCAAATAAAGGGGGAAAAAAATACCAATTAGGGTAGGCCTAGGGCTTAGGGTTTAGGGGGGACATTCCAAAGGGGACATTCCAAAGGGGACATTTCCAAAGGGGACATTCCAAAGGGGACATCCAAAGGGGACATTTTCAAAGGGGACATCCAAAGGGGACACTAATAGTCGCATGCGATATTGTAACCCTTGTACCATGCTATATATTCATGAAATTATCATTTTACCTGGTATTTCTATAATAAGAAATATTTTATACTAATATCAGGTATATATTACCATCTGACTAAAATATTTTCATTGTTCAGTAATTATATACAAAATATATTTTTTCTAGATTTTTTTATGATTACCAGTATACATTTTTTATTTTTATTTTTTATTTTTTTATATTTCTATTTTCCTAAAAGGGAAAAATAAAGATAATTGTTTTTTAGTACTATATTTTCAAGGAAGTTCAAATAAAGGGGGAAAAAAATACCAATTAGGGTAGGCCTAGGGCTTAGGGTTTAGGGGGGACATTCCAAAGGGGACATTCCAAAGGGGACATTTCCAAAGGGGACATTCCAAAGGGGACATCCAAAGGGGACATTTTCAAAGGGGACATCCAAAGGGGACACTAATAGTCGCATGCGATATTGTAATCCTTGTACCATGCTATATATTCATGAAATTATGATTTTACCTGGTATTTCTATAATAAGAAATATTTTATACTAATTTCAGGTATATATTACCATCTGACTAAAATATTTTCATTGTTCAGTAATTATATACAAAATATATTTTTTCTAGATTTTTTTATGATTACCAGTATACATTTTTTATTTTTATTTTTTATTTTTTTATATTTCTATTTTCCTAAAAGGGAAAAATAAAGATAATTGTTTTTTAGTACTATATTTTCAAGGAAGTTCAAATAAAGGGGGAAAAAAATACCATCTAGGGTAGGCCTAGGGCTTAGGGTTTAGGGGGGACATTCCAAAGGGGACATTCCAAAGGGGACATTTCCAAAGGGGACATTCCAAAGGGGACATCCAAAGGGGACATTCCAAAGGGGACATCCAAAGGGGACATTTTCAAAGGGGACATCCAAAGGGGACACTAATAGTCGCATGCGATATTGTAACCCTTGTACCATGCTATATATTCATGAAATTATCATTTTACCTGGTATTTCTATAATAAGAAATATTTTATACTAATATCAGGTATATATTACCATCTGACTAAAATATTTTCATTGTTCAGTAATTATATACAAAATATATTTTTTCTAGATTTTTTTATGATTACCAGTATACATTTTTTATTTTTATTTTTTATTTTTTTATATTTCTATTTTCCTAAAAGGGAAAAATAAAGATAATTGTTTTTTAGTACTATATTTTCAAGGAAGTTCAAATAAAGGGGGAAAAAAATACCAATTAGGGTAGGCCTAGGGCTTAGGGTTTAGGGGGGACATTCCAAAGGGGACATTCCAAAGGGGACATTTCCAAAGGGGACATTCCAAAGGGGACATCCAAAGGGGACATTTTCAAAGGGGACATCCAAAGGGGACACTAATAGTCGCATGCGATATTGTAATCCTTGTACCATGCTATATATTCATGAAATTATGATTTTACCTGGTATTTCTATAATAAGAAATATTTTATACTAATATCAGGTATATATTACCATCTGACTAAAATATTTTCATTGTTCAGTAATTATATACAAAATATATTTTTTCTAGATTTTTTTATGATTACCAGTATACATTTTTTATTTTTATTTTTTATTTTTTTATATTTCTATTTTCCTAAAAGGGAAAAATAAAGATAATTGTTTTTTAGTACTATATTTTCAAGGAAGTTCAAATAAAGGGGGAAAAAAATACCAATTAGGGTAGGCCTAGGGCTTAGGGTTTAGGGGGGACATTCCAAAGGGGACATTCCAAAGGGGACATTTCCAAAGGGGACATTCCAAAGGGGACATCCAAAGGGGACATTTTCAAAGGGGACATCCAAAGGGGACACTAATAGTCGCATGCGATATTGTAATCCTTGTACCATGCTATATATTCATGAAATTATGATTTTACCTGGTATTTCTATAATAAGAAATATTTTATACTAATATCAGGTATATATTACCATCTGACTAAAATATTTTCATTGTTCAGTAATTATATACAAAATATATTTTTTCTAGATTTTTTTATGATTACCAGTATACATTTTTTATTTTTATTTTTTATTTTTTTATATTTCTATTTTCCTAAAAGGGAAAAATAAAGATAATTGTTTTTTAGTACTATATTTTCAAGGAAGTTCAAATAAAGGGGGAAAAAAATACCATCTAGGGTAGGCCTAGGGCTTAGGGTTTAGGGGGGACATTCCAAAGGGGACATTCCAAAGGGGACATTTCCAAAGGGGACATTCCAAAGGGGACATCCAAAGGGGACATTTTCAAAGGGGACATCCAAAGGGGACACTAATAGTCGCATGCGATATTGTAATCCTTGTACCATGCTATATATTCATGAAATTATGATTTTACCTGGTATTTCTATAATAAGAAATATTTTATACTAATATCAGGTATATATTACCATCTGACTAAAATATTTTCATTGTTCAGTAATTATATACAAAATATATTTTTTCTAGATTTTTTTATGATTACCAGTATACATTTTTTATTTTTATTTTTTATTTTTTTATATTTCTATTTTCCTAAAAGGGAAAAATAAAGATAATTGTTTTTTAGTACTATATTTTCAAGGAAGTTCAAATAAAGGGGGAAAAAAATACCAATTAGGGTAGGCCTAGGGCTTAGGGTTTAGGGGGGACATTCCAAAGGGGACATTCCAAAGGGGACATTCCAAAGGGGACATTTCCAAAGGGGACATTTCCAAAGGGGACATTCCAAAGGGGACATCCAAAGGGGACATTTTCAAAGGGGACATCCAAAGGGGACACTAATAGTCGCATGCGATATTGTAACCCTTGTACCATGCTATATATTCATGAAATTATCATTTTACCTGGTATTTCTATAATAAGAAATATTTTATACTAATATCAGGTATATATTACCATCTGACTAAAATATTTTCATTGTTCAGTAATTATATACAAAATATATTTTTTCTAGATTTTTTTATGATTACCAGTATACATTTTTTATTTTTATTTTTTATTTTTTTATATTTCTATTTTCCTAAAAGGGAAAAATAAAGATAATTGTTTTTTAGTACTATATTTTCAAGGAAGTTCAAATAAAGGGGGAAAAAAATACCAATTAGGGTAGGCCTAGGGCTTAGGGTTTAGGGGGGACATTCCAAAGGGGACATTCCAAAGGGGACATTTCCAAAGGGGACATTCCAAAGGGGACATCCAAAGGGGACATTTTCAAAGGGGACATCCAAAGGGGACACTAATAGTCGCATGCGATATTGTAATCCTTGTACCATGCTATATATTCATGAAATTATGATTTTACCTGGTATTTCTATAATAAGAAATATTTTATACTAATTTCAGGTATATATTACCATCTGACTAAAATATTTTCATTGTTCAGTAATTATATACAAAATATATTTTTTCTAGATTTTTTTATGATTACCAGTATACATTTTTTATTTTTATTTTTTATTTTTTTATATTTCTATTTTCCTAAAAGGGAAAAATAAAGATAATTGTTTTTTAGTACTATATTTTCAAGGAAGTTCAAATAAAGGGGGAAAAAAATACCATCTAGGGTAGGCCTAGGGCTTAGGGTTTAGGGGGGACATTCCAAAGGGGACATTCCAAAGGGGACATTTCCAAAGGGGACATTCCAAAGGGGACATCCAAAGGGGACATTTTCAAAGGGGACATCCAAAGGGGACACTAATAGTCGCATGCGATATTGTAATCCTTGTACCATGCTATATATTCATGAAATTATGATTTTACCTGGTATTTCTATAATAAGAAATATTTTATACTAATATCAGGTATATATTACCATCTGACTAAAATATTTTCATTGTTCAGTAATTATATACAAAATATATTTTTTCTAGATTTTTTTATGATTACCAGTATACATTTTTTATTTTTATTTTTTATTTTTTTATATTTCTATTTTCCTAAAAGGGAAAAATAAAGATAATTGTTTTTTAGTACTATATTTTCAAGGAAGTTCAAATAAAGGGGGAAAAAAATACCAATTAGGGTAGGCCTAGGGCTTAGGGTTTAGGGGGGACATTCCAAAGGGGACATTCCAAAGGGGACATTTCCAAAGGGGACATTCCAAAGGGGACATCCAAAGGGGACATTTTCAAAGGGGACATCCAAAGGGGACACTAATAGTCGCATGCGATATTGTAACCCTTGTACCATGCTATATATTCATGAAATTATCATTTTACCTGGTATTTCTATAATAAGAAATATTTTATACTAATATCAGGTATATATTACCATCTGACTAAAATATTTTCATTGTTCAGTAATTATATACAAAATATATTTTTTCTAGATTTTTTTATGATTACCAGTATACATTTTTTATTTTTATTTTTTATTTTTTTATATTTCTATTTTCCTAAAAGGGAAAAATAAAGATAATTGTTTTTTAGTACTATATTTTCAAGGAAGTTCAAATAAAGGGGGAAAAAAATACCAATTAGGGTAGGCCTAGGGCTTAGGGTTTAGGGGGGACATTCCAAAGGGGACATTCCAAAGGGGACATTTCCAAAGGGGACATTCCAAAGGGGACATCCAAAGGGGACATTTTCAAAGGGGACATCCAAAGGGGACACTAATAGTCGCATGCGATATTGTAATCCTTGTACCATGCTATATATTCATGAAATTATGATTTTACCTGGTATTTCTATAATAAGAAATATTTTATACTAATTTCAGGTATATATTACCATCTGACTAAAATATTTTCATTGTTCAGTAATTATATACAAAATATATTTTTTCTAGATTTTTTTATGATTACCAGTATACATTTTTTATTTTTATTTTTTATTTTTTTATATTTCTATTTTCCTAAAAGGGAAAAATAAAGATAATTGTTTTTTAGTACTATATTTTCAAGGAAGTTCAAATAAAGGGGGAAAAAAATACCATCTAGGGTAGGCCTAGGGCTTAGGGTTTAGGGGGGACATTCCAAAGGGGACATTCCAAAGGGGACATTTCCAAAGGGGACATTCCAAAGGGGACATCCAAAGGGGACATTTTCAAAGGGGACATCCAAAGGGGACACTAATAGTCGCATGCGATATTGTAATCCTTGTACCATGCTATATATTCATGAAATTATGATTTTACCTGGTATTTCTATAATAAGAAATATTTTATACTAATATCAGGTATATATTACCATCTGACTAAAATATTTTCATTGTTCAGTAATTATATACAAAATATATTTTTTCTAGATTTTTTTATGATTACCAGTATACATTTTTTATTTTTATTTTTTATTTTTTTATATTTCTATTTTCCTAAAAGGGAAAAATAAAGATAATTGTTTTTTAGTACTATATTTTCAAGGAAGTTCAAATAAAGGGGGAAAAAAATACCAATTAGGGTAGGCCTAGGGCTTAGGGTTTAGGGGGGACATTCCAAAGGGGACATTCCAAAGGGGACATTTCCAAAGGGGACATTCCAAAGGGGACATCCAAAGGGGACATTTTCAAAGGGGACATCCAAAGGGGACACTAATAGTCGCATGCGATATTGTAATCCTTGTACCATGCTATATATTCATGAAATTATGATTTTACCTGGTATTTCTATAATAAGAAATATTTTATACTAATATCAGGTATATATTACCATCTGACTAAAATATTTTCATTGTTCAGTAATTATATACAAAATATATTTTTTCTAGATTTTTTTATGATTACCAGTATACATTTTTTATTTTTATTTTTTATTTTTTTATATTTCTATTTTCCTAAAAGGGAAAAATAAAGATAATTGTTTTTTAGTACTATATTTTCAAGGAAGTTCAAATAAAGGGGGAAAAAAATACCAATTAGGGTAGGCCTAGGGCTTAGGGTTTAGGGGGGACATTCCAAAGGGGACATTCCAAAGGGGACATTTCCAAAGGGGACATTCCAAAGGGGACATCCAAAGGGGACATTTTCAAAGGGGACATCCAAAGGGGACACTAATAGTCGCATGCGATATTGTAACCCTTGTACCATGCTATATATTCATGAAATTATCATTTTACCTGGTATTTCTATAATAAGAAATATTTTATACTAATATCAGGTATATATTACCATCTGACTAAAATATTTTCATTGTTCAGTAATTATATACAAAATATATTTTTTCTAGATTTTTTTATGATTACCAGTATACATTTTTTATTTTTATTTTTTATTTTTTTATATTTCTATTTTCCTAAAAGGGAAAAATAAAGATAATTGTTTTTTAGTACTATATTTTCAAGGAAGTTCAAATAAAGGGGGAAAAAAATACCAATTAGGGTAGGCCTAGGGCTTAGGGTTTAGGGGGGACATTCCAAAGGGGACATTCCAAAGGGGACATTTCCAAAGGGGACATTCCAAAGGGGACATCCAAAGGGGACATTTTCAAAGGGGACATCCAAAGGGGACACTAATAGTCGCATGCGATATTGTAATCCTTGTACCATGCTATATATTCATGAAATTATGATTTTACCTGGTATTTCTATAATAAGAAATATTTTATACTAATTTCAGGTATATATTACCATCTGACTAAAATATTTTCATTGTTCAGTAATTATATACAAAATATATTTTTTCTAGATTTTTTTATGATTACCAGTATACATTTTTTATTTTTATTTTTTATTTTTTTATATTTCTATTTTCCTAAAAGGGAAAAATAAAGATAATTGTTTTTTAGTACTATATTTTCAAGGAAGTTCAAATAAAGGGGGAAAAAAATACCATCTAGGGTAGGCCTAGGGCTTAGGGTTTAGGGGGGACATTCCAAAGGGGACATTCCAAAGGGGACATTTCCAAAGGGGACATTCCAAAGGGGACATCCAAAGGGGACATTTTCAAAGGGGACATCCAAAGGGGACACTAATAGTCGCATGCGATATTGTAATCCTTGTACCATGCTATATATTCATGAAATTATGATTTTACCTGGTATTTCTATAATAAGAAATATTTTATACTAATATCAGGTATATATTACCATCTGACTAAAATATTTTCATTGTTCAGTAATTATATACAAAATATATTTTTTCTAGATTTTTTTATGATTACCAGTATACATTTTTTATTTTTATTTTTTATTTTTTTATATTTCTATTTTCCTAAAAGGGAAAAATAAAGATAATTGTTTTTTAGTACTATATTTTCAAGGAAGTTCAAATAAAGGGGGAAAAAAATACCATCTAGGGTAGGCCTAGGGCTTAGGGTTTAGGGGGGACATTCCAAAGGGGACATTCCAAAGGGGACATTTCCAAAGGGGACATTCCAAAGGGGACATCCAAAGGGGACATTTTCAAAGGGGACATCCAAAGGGGACACTAATAGTCGCATGCGATATTGTAATCCTTGTACCATGCTATATATTCATGAAATTATCATTTTACCTGGTATTTCTATAATAAGAAATATTTTATACTAATATCAGGTATATATTACCATCTGACTAAAATATTTTCATTGTTCAGTAATTATATACAAAATATATTTTTTCTAGATTTTTTTATGATTACCAGTATACATTTTTTATTTTTATTTTTTATTTTTTTATATTTCTATTTTCCTAAAAGGGAAAAATAAAGATAATTGTTTTTTAGTACTATATTTTCAAGGAAGTTCAAATAAAGGGGGAAAAAAATACCAATTAGGGTAGGCCTAGGGCTTAGGGTTTAGGGGGGACATTCCAAAGGGGACATTCCAAAGGGGACATAAAGGGGGAAAAAAAAATCTGAACGGGTAAGGGAAGGGAACGGGTAAGGGTTTAAAAAATAAGGAGGG
Organism: Rhyacophila brunnea; assembly: GCF_057557595.1. Taxonomy (NCBI): domain Eukaryota; kingdom Metazoa; phylum Arthropoda; class Insecta; order Trichoptera; family Rhyacophilidae; genus Rhyacophila; species Rhyacophila brunnea. The sequence continues at coordinate 128,141 of NW_028232874.1, forward strand.
AAAAAAATATGACCTAGGGCTTAGGATTTATTATGGACATTCCTAAGGGACACTAATAGTCGCATGCACAATTGTACCCCTTCTAGAATATTTCTAGAATATTATACACTATTGACATTATGATTTTACCTGGTATTTCCATAATAAGAAATATTTTATACTAATATCAGGTATATATTACCATCAGACTAAAATATTTTCATTTCCCAGTAATTATATACAAAATATATTTTTTCTAGATTTTTTTATGAGTACCAGTATACATTTTTTATTTTTATTGTTTATTTTTTTATATTTCTATTTTCCTTAAAGGGAAAAATGAAGATAATTGTTTTTTAGTACTATATTTTCTACAGGAGTTAACATAAAGGGGGAAAAAAAAATCTGAACGGGTAAGGGAAGGGAACGGGTAAGGGTTTAAAAAATAAGGAGGGAAAAAAATATGACCTAGGGCTTAGGATTTATTATGGACATTCCTAAGGGACACTAATAGTCGCATGCACAATTGTACCCCTTCTAGAATAAAGGGGGAAAAAAATACCATCTAGGGTAGGCCTAGGGCTTAGGGTTTAGGGGGGACATTCCAAAGGGGACATTCCAAAGGGGACATTTCCAAAGGGGACATTCCAAAGGGGACATCCAAAGGGGACATTTTCAAAGGGGACATCCAAAGGGGACACTAATAGTCGCATGCGATATTGTAATCCTTGTACCATGCTATATATTCATGAAATTATGATTTTACCTGGTATTTCTATAATAAGAAATATTTTATACTAATATCAGGTATATATTACCATCTGACTAAAATATTTTCATTGTTCAGTAATTATATACAAAATATATTTTTTCTAGATTTTTTTATGATTACCAGTATACATTTTTTATTTTTATTTTTTATTTTTTTATATTTCTATTTTCCTAAAAGGGAAAAATAAAGATAATTGTTTTTTAGTACTATATTTTCAAGGAAGTTCAAATAAAGGGGGAAAAAAATACCAATTAGGGTAGGCCTAGGGCTTAGGGTTTAGGGGGGACATTCCAAAGGGGACATTCCAAAGGGGACATTTCCAAAGGGGACATTCCAAAGGGGACATCCAAAGGGGACATTTTCAAAGGGGACATCCAAAGGGGACACTAATAGTCGCATGCGATATTGTAACCCTTGTACCATGCTATATATTCATGAAATTATCATTTTACCTGGTATTTCTATAATAAGAAATATTTTATACTAATATCAGGTATATATTACCATCTGACTAAAATATTTTCATTGTTCAGTAATTATATACAAAATATATTTTTTCTAGATTTTTTTATGATTACCAGTATACATTTTTTATTTTTATTTTTTATTTTTTTATATTTCTATTTTCCTAAAAGGGAAAAATAAAGATAATTGTTTTTTAGTACTATATTTTCAAGGAAGTTCAAATAAAGGGGGAAAAAAATACCAATTAGGGTAGGCCTAGGGCTTAGGGTTTAGGGGGGACATTCCAAAGGGGACATTCCAAAGGGGACATTTCCAAAGGGGACATTCCAAAGGGGACATCCAAAGGGGACATTTTCAAAGGGGACATCCAAAGGGGACACTAATAGTCGCATGCGATATTGTAATCCTTGTACCATGCTATATATTCATGAAATTATGATTTTACCTGGTATTTCTATAATAAGAAATATTTTATACTAATTTCAGGTATATATTACCATCTGACTAAAATATTTTCATTGTTCAGTAATTATATACAAAATATATTTTTTCTAGATTTTTTTATGATTACCAGTATACATTTTTTATTTTTATTTTTTATTTTTTTATATTTCTATTTTCCTAAAAGGGAAAAATAAAGATAATTGTTTTTTAGTACTATATTTTCAAGGAAGTTCAAATAAAGGGGGAAAAAAATACCATCTAGGGTAGGCCTAGGGCTTAGGGTTTAGGGGGGACATTCCAAAGGGGACATTCCAAAGGGGACATTTCCAAAGGGGACATTCCAAAGGGGACATCCAAAGGGGACATTTTCAAAGGGGACATCCAAAGGGGACACTAATAGTCGCATGCGATATTGTAATCCTTGTACCATGCTATATATTCATGAAATTATGATTTTACCTGGTATTTCTATAATAAGAAATATTTTATACTAATATCAGGTATATATTACCATCTGACTAAAATATTTTCATTGTTCAGTAATTATATACAAAATATATTTTTTCTAGATTTTTTTATGATTACCAGTATACATTTTTTATTTTTATTTTTTATTTTTTTATATTTCTATTTTCCTAAAAGGGAAAAATAAAGATAATTGTTTTTTAGTACTATATTTTCAAGGAAGTTCAAATAAAGGGGGAAAAAAATACCAATTAGGGTAGGCCTAGGGCTTAGGGTTTAGGGGGGACATTCCAAAGGGGACATTCCAAAGGGGACATTTCCAAAGGGGACATTCCAAAGGGGACATCCAAAGGGGACATTTTCAAAGGGGACATCCAAAGGGGACACTAATAGTCGCATGCGATATTGTAACCCTTGTACCATGCTATATATTCATGAAATTATCATTTTACCTGGTATTTCTATAATAAGAAATATTTTATACTAATATCAGGTATATATTACCATCTGACTAAAATATTTTCATTGTTCAGTAATTATATACAAAATATATTTTTTCTAGATTTTTTTATGATTACCAGTATACATTTTTTATTTTTATTTTTTATTTTTTTATATTTCTATTTTCCTAAAAGGGAAAAATAAAGATAATTGTTTTTTAGTACTATATTTTCAAGGAAGTTCAAATAAAGGGGGAAAAAAATACCAATTAGGGTAGGCCTAGGGCTTAGGGTTTAGGGGGGACATTCCAAAGGGGACATTCCAAAGGGGACATTTCCAAAGGGGACATTCCAAAGGGGACATCCAAAGGGGACATTTTCAAAGGGGACATCCAAAGGGGACACTAATAGTCGCATGCGATATTGTAACCCTTGTACCATGCTATATATTCATGAAATTATCATTTTACCTGGTATTTCTATAATAAGAAATATTTTATACTAATATCAGGTATATATTACCATCTGACTAAAATATTTTCATTGTTCAGTAATTATATACAAAATATATTTTTTCTAGATTTTTTTATGATTACCAGTATACATTTTTTATTTTTATTTTTTATTTTTTTATATTTCTATTTTCCTAAAAGGGAAAAATAAAGATAATTGTTTTTTAGTACTATATTTTCAAGGAAGTTCAAATAAAGGGGGAAAAAAATACCAATTAGGGTAGGCCTAGGGCTTAGGGTTTAGGGGGGACATTCCAAAGGGGACATTCCAAAGGGGACATAAAGGGGGAAAAAAAAATCTGAACGGGTAAGGGAAGGGAACGGGTAAGGGTTTAAAAAATAAGGAGGGAAAAAAATATGACCTAGGGCTTAGGATTTATTATGGACATTCCTAAGGGACACTAATAGTCGCATGCACAATTGTACCCCTTCTAGAATATTTCTAGAATATTATACACTATTGACATTATGATTTTACCTGGTATTTCCATAATAAGAAATATTTTATACTAATATCAGGTATATATTACCATCAGACTAAAATATTTTCATTTCCCAGTAATTATATACAAAATATATTTTTTCTAGATTTTTTTATGAGTACCAGTATACATTTTTTATTTTTATTGTTTATTTTTTTATATTTCTATTTTCCTTAAAGGGAAAAATGAAGATAATTGTTTTTTAGTACTATATTTTCTACAGGAGTTAACATAAAGGGGGAAAAAAAAATCTGAACGGGTAAGGGAAGGGAACGGGTAAGGGTTTAAAAAATAAGGAGGGAAAAAAATATGACCTAGGGCTTAGGATTTATTATGGACATTCCTAAGGGACACTAATAGTCGCATGCACAATTGTACCCCTTCTAGAATAAAGGGGGAAAAAAATACCATCTAGGGTAGGCCTAGGGCTTAGGGTTTAGGGGGGACATTCCAAAGGGGACATTCCAAAGGGGACATTTCCAAAGGGGACATTCCAAAGGGGACATCCAAAGGGGACATTTTCAAAGGGGACATCCAAAGGGGACACTAATAGTCGCATGCGATATTGTAATCCTTGTACCATGCTATATATTCATGAAATTATGATTTTACCTGGTATTTCTATAATAAGAAATATTTTATACTAATATCAGGTATATATTACCATCTGACTAAAATATTTTCATTGTTCAGTAATTATATACAAAATATATTTTTTCTAGATTTTTTTATGATTACCAGTATACATTTTTTATTTTTATTTTTTATTTTTTTATATTTCTATTTTCCTAAAAGGGAAAAATAAAGATAATTGTTTTTTAGTACTATATTTTCAAGGAAGTTCAAATAAAGGGGGAAAAAAATACCAATTAGGGTAGGCCTAGGGCTTAGGGTTTAGGGGGGACATTCCAAAGGGGACATTCCAAAGGGGACATTTCCAAAGGGGACATTCCAAAGGGGACATCCAAAGGGGACATTTTCAAAGGGGACATCCAAAGGGGACACTAATAGTCGCATGCGATATTGTAACCCTTGTACCATGCTATATATTCATGAAATTATCATTTTACCTGGTATTTCTATAATAAGAAATATTTTATACTAATATCAGGTATATATTACCATCTGACTAAAATATTTTCATTGTTCAGTAATTATATACAAAATATATTTTTTCTAGATTTTTTTATGATTACCAGTATACATTTTTTATTTTTATTTTTTATTTTTTTATATTTCTATTTTCCTAAAAGGGAAAAATAAAGATAATTGTTTTTTAGTACTATATTTTCAAGGAAGTTCAAATAAAGGGGGAAAAAAATACCAATTAGGGTAGGCCTAGGGCTTAGGGTTTAGGGGGGACATTCCAAAGGGGACATTCCAAAGGGGACATTTCCAAAGGGGACATTCCAAAGGGGACATCCAAAGGGGACATTTTCAAAGGGGACATCCAAAGGGGACACTAATAGTCGCATGCGATATTGTAATCCTTGTACCATGCTATATATTCATGAAATTATGATTTTACCTGGTATTTCTATAATAAGAAATATTTTATACTAATTTCAGGTATATATTACCATCTGACTAAAATATTTTCATTGTTCAGTAATTATATACAAAATATATTTTTTCTAGATTTTTTTATGATTACCAGTATACATTTTTTATTTTTATTTTTTATTTTTTTATATTTCTATTTTCCTAAAAGGGAAAAATAAAGATAATTGTTTTTTAGTACTATATTTTCAAGGAAGTTCAAATAAAGGGGGAAAAAAATACCATCTAGGGTAGGCCTAGGGCTTAGGGTTTAGGGGGGACATTCCAAAGGGGACATTCCAAAGGGGACATTTCCAAAGGGGACATTCCAAAGGGGACATCCAAAGGGGACATTTTCAAAGGGGACATCCAAAGGGGACACTAATAGTCGCATGCGATATTGTAATCCTTGTACCATGCTATATATTCATGAAATTATGATTTTACCTGGTATTTCTATAATAAGAAATATTTTATACTAATATCAGGTATATATTACCATCTGACTAAAATATTTTCATTGTTCAGTAATTATATACAAAATATATTTTTTCTAGATTTTTTTATGATTACCAGTATACATTTTTTATTTTTATTTTTTATTTTTTTATATTTCTATTTTCCTAAAAGGGAAAAATAAAGATAATTGTTTTTTAGTACTATATTTTCAAGGAAGTTCAAATAAAGGGGGAAAAAAATACCAATTAGGGTAGGCCTAGGGCTTAGGGTTTAGGGGGGACATTCCAAAGGGGACATTCCAAAGGGGACATTTCCAAAGGGGACATTCCAAAGGGGACATCCAAAGGGGACATTTTCAAAGGGGACATCCAAAGGGGACACTAATAGTCGCATGCGATATTGTAACCCTTGTACCATGCTATATATTCATGAAATTATCATAAAGGGGGAAAAAAATACCATCTAGGGTAGGCCTAGGGCTTAGGGTTTAGAAGGGACACTTTTCAAGGGACACTTTTTTTATTAGTACAATTTCAAGGGACACTTTTTTTATTAGTACAATTTCAAGGGACACTTTTTTTATTAGCGTCAATTTCAAGGGACACTTTTTTTATTAGCGTCAATTTCAAGGGACACTTTTTTTATTAGGGACACTAATAGTCGCGTGCACAATTGTATCCCTTGTACCATGCTATATATTCTTGAAATTATCATTTTACCTGGTATTTCTATAATAAGAAATATTTTATACTAATATCAGGTATATATTACCATCTGACTAAAATATTTTCATTTCCCAGTAATTATATACAAAATATATTTTTTCTAGATTTTTTTATGAGTACCAGTATACATTTTTTATTTTTATTTTTTATTTTTTTATATTTCTATTTTCCTAAAAGGGAAAAATCAAGATAATTGTTTTTTAGTACTATATTTTCAAGGAAGTTCACATAAAGGGGGAAAAAAATACCATCTAGGGTAGGCCTAGGGCTTAGGGTTTAGAAGGGACACTTTTCAAGGGACACTTTTTTTATTAGTACAATTTCAAGGGACACTTTTTTTATTAGTACAATTTCAAGGGACACTTTTTTTATTAGCGTCAATTTCAAGGGACACTTTTTTTATTAGCGTCAATTTCAAGGGACACTTTTTTTATTAGGGACACTAATAGTCGCGTGCACAATTGTATCCCTTGTACCATGCTATATATTCTTGAAATTATCATTTTACCTGGTATTTCTATAATAAGAAATATTTTATACTAATATCAGGTATATATTACCATCTGACTAAAATATTTTCATTTCCCAGTAATTATATACAAAATATATTTTTTCTAGATTTTTTTATGAGTACCAGTATACATTTTTTATTTTTATTTTTTATTTTTTTATATTTCTATTTTCCTAAAAGGGAAAAATCAAGATAATTGTTTTTTAGTACTATATTTTCAAGGAAGTTCACATAAAGGGGGAAAAAAATACCATCTAGGGTAGGCCTAGGGCTTAGGGTTTAGAAGGGACACTTTTCAAGGGACACTTTTTTTATTAGTACAATTTCAAGGGACACTTTTTTTATTAGTACAATTTCAAGGGACACTTTTTTTATTAGCGTCAATTTCAAGGGACACTTTTTTTATTAGCGTCAATTTCAAGGGACACTTTTTTTATTAGGGACACTAATAGTCGCGTGCACAATTGTATCCCTTGTACCATGCTATATATTCTTGAAATTATCATTTTACCTGGTATTTCTATAATAAGAAATATTTTATACTAATATCAGGTATATATTACCATCTGACTAAAATATTTTCATTTCCCAGTAATTATATACAAAATATATTTTTTCTAGATTTTTTTATGAGTACCAGTATACATTTTTTATTTTTATTTTTTATTTTTTTATATTTCTATTTTCCTAAAAGGGAAAAATCAAGATAATTGTTTTTTAGTACTATATTTTCAAGGAAGTTCACATAAAGGGGGAAAAAAATACCATCTAGGGTAGGCCTAGGGCTTAGGGTTTAGAAGGGACACTTTTCAAGGGACACTTTTTTTATTAGTACAATTTCAAGGGACACTTTTTTTATTAGTACAATTTCAAGGGACACTTTTTTTATTAGCGTCAATTTCAAGGGACACTTTTTTTATTAGCGTCAATTTCAAGGGACACTTTTTTTATTAGGGACACTAATAGTCGCGTGCACAATTGTATCCCTTGTACCATGCTATATATTCTTGAAATTATCATTTTACCTGGTATTTCTATAATAAGAAATATTTTATACTAATATCAGGTATATATTACCATCTGACTAAAATATTTTCATTTCCCAGTAATTATATACAAAATATATTTTTTCTAGATTTTTTTATGAGTACCAGTATACATTTTTTATTTTTATTTTTTATTTTTTTATATTTCTATTTTCCTAAAAGGGAAAAATCAAGATAATTGTTTTTTAGTACTATATTTTCAAGGAAGTTCACATAAAGGGGGAAAAAAATACCATCTAGGGTAGGCCTAGGGCTTAGGGTTTAGAAGGGACACTTTTCAAGGGACACTTTTTTTATTAGTACAATTTCAAGGGACACTTTTTTTATTAGTACAATTTCAAGGGACACTTTTTTTATTAGCGTCAATTTCAAGGGACACTTTTTTTATTAGCGTCAATTTCAAGGGACACTTTTTTTATTAGGGACACTAATAGTCGCGTGCACAATTGTATCCCTTGTACCATGCTATATATTCTTGAAATTATCATTTTACCTGGTATTTCTATAATAAGAAATATTTTATACTAATATCAGGTATATATTACCATCTGACTAAAATATTTTCATTTCCCAGTAATTATATACAAAATATATTTTTTCTAGATTTTTTTATGAGTACCAGTATACATTTTTTATTTTTATTTTTTATTTTTTTATATTTCTATTTTCCTAAAAGGGAAAAATCAAGATAATTGTTTTTTAGTACTATATTTTCAAGGAAGTTCACATAAAGGGGGAAAAAAATACCATCTAGGGTAGGCCTAGGGCTTAGGGTTTAGAAGGGACACTTTTCAAGGGACACTTTTTTTATTAGTACAATTTCAAGGGACACTTTTTTTATTAGTACAATTTCAAGGGACACTTTTTTTATTAGCGTCAATTTCAAGGGACACTTTTTTTATTAGCGTCAATTTCAAGGGACACTTTTTTTATTAGGGACACTAATAGTCGCGTGCACAATTGTATCCCTTGTACCATGCTATATATTCTTGAAATTATCATTTTACCTGGTATTTCTATAATAAGAAATATTTTATACTAATATCAGGTATATATTACCATCTGACTAAAATATTTTCATTTCCCAGTAATTATATACAAAATATATTTTTTCTAGATTTTTTTATGAGTACCAGTATACATTTTTTATTTTTATTTTTTATTTTTTTATATTTCTATTTTCCTAAAAGGGAAAAATCAAGATAATTGTTTTTTAGTACTATATTTTCAAGGAAGTTCACATAAAGGGGGAAAAAAATACCATCTAGGGTAGGCCTAGGGCTTAGGGTTTAGAAGGGACACTTTTCAAGGGACACTTTTTTTATTAGTACAATTTCAAGGGACACTTTTTTTATTAGTACAATTTCAAGGGACACTTTTTTTATTAGCGTCAATTTCAAGGGACACTTTTTTTATTAGCGTCAATTTCAAGGGACACTTTTTTTATTAGGGACACTAATAGTCGCGTGCACAATTGTATCCCTTGTACCATGCTATATATTCTTGAAATTATCATTTTACCTGGTATTTCTATAATAAGAAATATTTTATACTAATATCAGGTATATATTACCATCTGACTAAAATATTTTCATTTCCCAGTAATTATATACAAAATATATTTTTTCTAGATTTTTTTATGAGTACCAGTATACATTTTTTATTTTTATTTTTTATTTTTTTATATTTCTATTTTCCTAAAAGGGAAAAATCAAGATAATTGTTTTTTAGTACTATATTTTCAAGGAAGTTCACATAAAGGGGGAAAAAAATACCATCTAGGGTAGGCCTAGGGCTTAGGGTTTAGAAGGGACACTTTTCAAGGGACACTTTTTTTATTAGTACAATTTCAAGGGACACTTTTTTTATTAGTACAATTTCAAGGGACACTTTTTTTATTAGCGTCAATTTCAAGGGACACTTTTTTTATTAGCGTCAATTTCAAGGGACACTTTTTTTATTAGGGACACTAATAGTCGCGTGCACAATTGTATCCCTTGTACCATGCTATATATTCTTGAAATTATCATTTTACCTGGTATTTCTATAATAAGAAATATTTTATACTAATATCAGGTATATATTACCATCTGACTAAAATATTTTCATTTCCCAGTAATTATATACAAAATATATTTTTTCTAGATTTTTTTATGAGTACCAGTATACATTTTTTATTTTTATTTTTTATTTTTTTATATTTCTATTTTCCTAAAAGGGAAAAATCAAGATAATTGTTTTTTAGTACTATATTTTCAAGGAAGTTCACATAAAGGGGGAAAAAAATACCATCTAGGGTAGGCCTAGGGCTTAGGGTTTAGAAGGGACACTTTTCAAGGGACACTTTTTTTATTAGTACAATTTCAAGGGACACTTTTTTTATTAGTACAATTTCAAGGGACACTTTTTTTATTAGCGTCAATTTCAAGGGACACTTTTTTTATTAGCGTCAATTTCAAGGGACACTTTTTTTATTAGGGACACTAATAGTCGCGTGCACAATTGTATCCCTTGTACCATGCTATATATTCTTGAAATTATCATTTTACCTGGTATTTCTATAATAAGAAATATTTTATACTAATATCAGGTATATATTACCATCTGACTAAAATATTTTCATTTCCCAGTAATTATATACAAAATATATTTTTTCTAGATTTTTTTATGAGTACCAGTATACATTTTTTATTTTTATTTTTTATTTTTTTATATTTCTATTTTCCTAAAAGGGAAAAATCAAGATAATTGTTTTTTAGTACTATATTTTCAAGGAAGTTCACATAAAGGGGGAAAAAAATACCATCTAGGGTAGGCCTAGGGCTTAGGGTTTAGAAGGGACACTTTTCAAGGGACACTTTTTTTATTAGTACAATTTCAAGGGACACTTTTTTTATTAGTACAATTTCAAGGGACACTTTTTTTATTAGCGTCAATTTCAAGGGACACTTTTTTTATTAGCGTCAATTTCAAGGGACACTTTTTTTATTAGGGACACTAATAGTCGCGTGCACAATTGTATCCCTTGTACCATGCTATATATTCTTGAAATTATCATTTTACCTGGTATTTCTATAATAAGAAATATTTTATACTAATATCAGGTATATATTACCATCTGACTAAAATATTTTCATTTCCCAGTAATTATATACAAAATATATTTTTTCTAGATTTTTTTATGAGTACCAGTATACATTTTTTATTTTTATTTTTTATTTTTTTATATTTCTATTTTCCTAAAAGGGAAAAATCAAGATAATTGTTTTTTAGTACTATATTTTCAAGGAAGTTCACATAAAGGGACAAAAAAAGACAAATTCGGGTTGGGGTAGGTGTTAGGGTTTAGGGTTTAGGGTAGATGTCATACGGGCTATTTTTATCGCATGCGAGAACGGTCATATTGGCAATTGTCATACTGGCAAATGTCATACGGGCTATTTTTATCGCATGCGAGAACGGTCATATTGGCAATTGTCATACTGGCAAATGTCATACGGGCTTTTTTTATCGCATGCGTGAACGGTCATATTGGCAATTGTCATACGGGCTTTTTTTATCGCATGCGAGAACGGTCATATTGGCAAATGTCATATTGGCAAATGTCACACTGGCAAATGTCATACGGGCTTTTTTTATCGCATGCGATAACGGTCATATTGGCAAATGTCATACGGGCTTTTTTTATCGCATGCGAGAACGGTCATATTGGCAAATGTCATATTGGCAAATGTCATACTGGCAAATGTCATACGGGCTTTTTTTATCGCATGCGTGAACGGTCATATTGGCAATTGTCATACGGGCTTTTTTTATCGCATGCGAGAACGGTCATATTGGCAAATGTCATACGGGCTTTTTTTATCGCATGCGTGAACGGTCATATTGGCAAATGTCATATTGGCAAATGTCATACTGGCAAATGTCATACGGGCTTTTTTTATCGCATGCGATAACGGTCATATTGGCAAATGTCATACGGGCTTTTTTTATCGCATGCGAGAACGGTCATATTGGCAAATGTCATATTGGCAAATGTCATACTGGCAAATGTCATACGGGCTTTTTTTATCGCATGCGTGAACGGTCATATTGGCAATTGTCATACGGGCTTTTTTTATCGCATGCGAGAACGGTCATATTGGCAAATGTCATATTGGCAAATGTCACACTGGCAAATGTCATACGGGCTTTTTTTATCGCATGCGATAACGGTCATATTGGCAAATGTCATACGGGCTTTTTTTATCGCATGCGAGAACGGTCATATTGGCAAATGTCATATTGGCAAATGTCATACTGGCAAATGTCATACGGGCTTTTTTTATCGCATGCGTGAACGGTCATATTGGCAAATGTCATATTGGCAAATGTCATACTGGCAAATGTCATACGGGCTTTTTTTATCGCATGCGAGAACGGTCATATTGGCAAATGTCATATTGGCAAATGTCATACTGGCAAATGTCATACGGGCTTTTTTTATCGCATGCGATAACGGTCATATTGGCAATTGTCATACGGGCTTTTTTTATCGCATGCGAGAACGGTCATATTGGCAAATGTCATATTGGCAAATGTCATACTGGCAAATGTCATACGGGCTTTTTTTATCGCATGCGATAACGGTCATATTGGCAATTGTCATACGGGCTTTTTTTATCGCATGCGAGAACGGTCATATTGGCAAATGTCATACGGGCTTTTTTTATCGCATGCGATAACGGTCATATTGGCAAATGTCATACGGGCTTTTTTTATCGCATGCGAGAACGGTCATATTGGCAAATGTCATACGGGCTTTTTTTATCGCATGCACAAACGGTCATACTGGCCAGCGAAATTTAATCACTATAAAAAATAGCAATCTAATAATATATCCTATACCTGAATATACGATAAAAAAAATGGGACTTAAAGACTAAAAAGGTATTTGTTAGGCTGGCATCCGTAAGTGTTAGTTTTTTAATCACTTTTGGAGATAAAAAGTGACTCTAGTGACGCTCTAAATATTGTAAAATTAGCGTCTTTAGCAAATTTATAGATCTTTCACTCAAGTTATATTGTAATTTATAAGAAACTAGTTACCGTCGTAACTTGTGACTCTAGTAATCGATGACACATGTTTTTTATTTTCGACTAAATAAATTTGCTATCTCTATTCTGATAAAGTTTCTTTTTACTACTTAACTTTGTATTTCTTAAGTATTATGCTACTTTGTACCTTTTGACGCTAGTGCTCGATCACTCTTTTTTTTTATTTTTGACTATCTTAAAATTAATGCCTCTCTTGACTCTAGTGAATTTAGTTAAGTAAAAAAAATATATATATCGATTTAACATAGATATAATGATTAGAATTCAAGTTATTTTAGTTGAAAAAAATTATTGTAAAGAATGATAATGTAGAATCTAACATTTGCTTTTAATAAAAATCGTTTTTTATATGTAAAAATATACTATTAAAGCAAAAAATATGAATAAAAAAATTGCTCTAGAAACATTCATTTATTGATATTATAAACAAGACAAGAACCTAGCTCATTTATAAAATTTCAGATCTTAAAAATTTAATAGCTTTAAATAAATTCTCACGATTAATGTATAAAAGGTGGAAAAAATTATGCGATAAAATACAAGAAAATAAAAATACATCGAATATATAATGTTTATGATAATCATATATAAAAATTGTTTTTCCATATTACTATTCTAAATACTATTTAATGTATGGTCAAAAATAAATAAATATTTAAAAACAGTATTTTATATTTTAATAGAAATTGATAACTAAAGTATTTAAACGTTCATTTAATTCACTTATTTCCTCATTGAATATAAAAATTATAGCCAGAAAAGACACAGCAACAATATATAATATATAAACTGGCGTGAATTATCCTCTAAATATTTCCATTAGAATCAATTCAAATCTAATAAAATATAATGATTTTATTTTTATTTCATTATTTTATCCCAATAAATTATATATGTTACATTTAATTTACTTATTTTTTCTACATATTTATTATATTCATAACAATCAAAAACACTTTAATCTATAATTTTATGTTTATATACATATGTTTAGACACTTTCCTTCGATACAAACCAAAATATTTTTAAATTATCCTTTTATTTTATTTTTAGTCACAAATGTATGCCTTAATACACATAATAATTCAAACAGAAATATGTACATGTTTGTGTTTCGAAACATACTAAAAAAATATCATAGATGGAAATCTACCATATTATTTATTTTCTGTTATTATAGATAAATAAACACAATTAATGGCGAATTAAATTAATAAATCTTTTTTTTAAAATTTTATAAAACTAACATCTATTAATTCCTACGTATAAAATTAAAATCAATTTTTTATTTAATATTTTATAGAAAAAATAAACTGTTTTATGAATCTAGTAAAATAAAGATACTTCGTATGAAAACTTTTATTGAAATCTACAAACTTTATATAATATTTACAATTAGAAAACAATCTATTAAAAGATATCTTTTAAACAATAATACAAATAAAATATTAAATTATAATTTTTTAGAAGCCAAACTTATTATCTATGAATTAAATCAATTAGGAATTGCAATTTAGCAAAAATTCTTTATAAAAGTTTAGAAATGCTATAAATGTATTTAATAATAATGTAGAAATATATACAATACAAATAAAAAATTAAATAACAAATATTTATTAAATTATTAAGAAGTGATTTAGATATATATGAAAAGGGGATAATCAGAGAATAAATATAATAGGACGTAAATTACAAGAAACATAGTATATATTATGATAAAATTATTAGAAGAAAAAAAATATATAGGTTAAATTTCAATTTATTATTAAATATTTCCCAAAAAAAGTTCCGAAAAAAAAAATGCAAGGCCTTCGGCGTAACTTTAAAAAAACCGATTTTTTTTTCTATTCTTGGCCGCAGCCGAACTTCTTTTTCTCCACCAGAGCTTTTCGTTCATTTTTTAAAATTTTCCTGGCGAGAGGACCTTAATCTCCCGCCAATGCCATCCTCCAAGCAGCAGAAAAGTTTTTATGGGGGCATTAACCCTATCGATAACAATCAGCGGAATGATTGTCCGATTTCTTCTCGGTATTCTGCATCCCGAGAAGATTCATGTCGGGGCAGGATTTTAACAAACATATACCAAATTAGAAAAGCAAAAAAAATGAACGAAATCATAATTTCTTTAGATAAGATGATCAAAGCAGTATGATTTAAAAAATTTGTTATGGTAAATGCATTATTTTGTTTTAAAAAAGCTTTATCGATAAATAAAATAAAAATTTGGCGTTAAATTAAATATAAAGTATGGATTAGCTATAACTTTTGTGAAAATCTTTAGCAGCTAAGTTATAAACAACAATCAGCTGTTCTCTTATTGTTTCGATGTATAAATTTAAAGAAACTAAACTTATTATTAATATTTATACATATTTACAGAATAAAAGAATACAAAGGCAAATATAAAATATTAAACTATGCCATATTTTTTACGAGATCTTAATTTTATATATTTTTTTTCATTAGCACGAGTTTGTTAAGCGGGACATAGGACAAGTTTTGAAGGAGAAAAAAATATAATGGCAAATAAAAACATTAAATGTATTTAGAAATTGTCTTCAAACTTGATATATACACTAGTAACTACTAAAATAATTCAAAAAATCGCAATATATATAATGGTATAGTATAGGTTCTCAGAACAGACGTTATTAAGCAAAAAACAGTAAATTTATATACTCCTGTAACTATATCTATCCTAAAAAATATAAAATACTTTGAAAAGACATAAGAAACAAATAATCATAGATACAGTTAATTGAAATTGATTCTTTTTCTATAGCTATCAGACAAATTGAACATCATTTTTATGCCAATCTGAGTATTTATATGCAGCAAAAAATCTTTATATAAGTATAATAAAGGACAAAAGGTTGTTTTTGAATATTTAATACTCCATATCAATCTTTTTTCTTTAACTAAAGGACTTATTAATTACCACCTATACGGTTATTTGTGCAACTATACGCGCCTCAAAATGCAAATTTTATATGTTATCTTTTATTAAAAAGTATTATGATCAATTTACTAAAAATATTTTATTTCTTGGATCTTTGTTTTAAACTTACCTCTACTATTATATTTTTTTCCGCAGAAATAAATGAACAAAAAGAGTTTTATTTTGCCATAAAATACTTAATAAAAGTTAGATGGATAACATGGTTGTAAAAGATGTTGATTAAGTTGTATTTTAGACAATAAAAATGACAAAAAAAACGCATAGAATTAGAAAAAAAAAGAAAAAATAACGTTTAAAAACGTATAATACTCGACATAAACACATTAAAAACATATAGCCAAACTATTATATGGCTATCTTTTCGTATATAAGAAGCTATCCAAAAATAATTTTTCTTGTAAGATTTAATTAACAAAAATAAAATAAGACCTATTTTTGATGGTAAACTAGTATCAATTGACATAAAACCTTATATGCATTATTATATATATTTGATTTATCAAAACAAAAAAAAAGAAAAACACTAATAGGACCCTTAAAGTATTTTTTAATTTCTTAAATCGAAATATAATAAGTTCAGAATGTATATAACAATATGCCAAAACATATTTCTTCTCATTTTACGATATAAAACACCATTATATAAAATAAAGCCGCTAAAATAATGAAAAAAAATAGTGATCTAAATCAACATATAAAAGTTTCAAATTTACAAAAAAGGCAAGAAACATATAAAACTATGTTTGTTGACATAATATAACAAGTATTGTGCATCTATATTTGTATTCTAAGACAAAAAAATCACTGTTTTTGCGGTTTTTAGCATTGATATGTAAACCAAAATGCAAGTAAATGAGTAAGAGGTGATAAAAAAAGATACAATTCGGGTAAAAAATAGTTATAAAAAACGTATAACGTCTGATAGAACATTAAATGTATTATCTCCGGTTTTTATTAGTGAAAGAAGAATTAACACAATAAGTAAAAAATCATATACACCATTATCACGTTATATACGACATTCAATGTACAAACAAATCACAAAAGCCTATTTTATTATATTACATACTGTACTATAGCAGTAAAGTTATCCGTTATTATGCAAAAAAAACTATAAATATGATTATTCGTTGACTTGAAATAGGGAAAAATCCATGAAAATAGTATAATATCCCTTTGAAAATAGTTCTTGGTGTGTTCAAGTTTGTTTAATAAAATTTTTTTGCCACAAAAAAACAGATTATTAATTTAGTATTCGGCTATTTAGGCAACAAAATCTAGCAAAAAGTAAAAAAAACGTACAAAAGATTTTGGTTTGCTTTTCTTTTTCACGAAATTAACACTCAAATGGTTTTATACATGTTTGGCTAGCTTTTATAATATAACTCTCAACAGAAGATTAATTTATATATAGAAACATTAAATATGAAACATATATAAGAAGCTATTTATTTTCGCGTATATTATTTATGATAAAGCCTGCTATTCATATATTATAAAAATATTTCTAAAAAACATGAGAATTTAGTAGTAAAAAAATAAATAAAACTACGTCTTTTATATATCAAAATAACAGAACATATAAAAAATACAATAAAGATAGTAATTTATATTCGAATGATAATATCATGGTTAAATGCTCTTTAATATCATAAAAAACCACAGATTTAGTAATGACAATAGATAATGGTTTTATATGTATTTTCAATCTATTATACATACAGTCAACTACATTTTTATTTTAGAAGAGTAACTAAACGGTAAAATCTTATATATTATAATTATATACATATAAGAACAGAAAAAAAAACTTAAAAAAATATAAATTTGTTAAGAAGAGAATCTTAAAGGAAGAAGTATAAGATACATCAATTTACACTATTAAACGCATAAATCTTTTCATAATAACAATCTTAAAAGAATTCCATAAAATGAATATAATTATTTATTGTTATAAAGATTTTATTAAAAAACAATATGTACTACGAAAAAACACCATAAAATATGAATAAATGTATAACATAGACATATTTTTATTTATAATTAATCATTATGCACAATAAAAATCATTTTTTCGATTGAGCATCATCTAATAGAGATGGAAATAAAATCAGAAGAACATTTTCTTATAAAAAATTACTTGTAATATAAAGATAAAGATCAAAAATATATAAAATAAAGTAGAGTTTTTTTGTGATATTATTTATACTCGGAAATTAAATCTTCTTTGTAATTCTTTTTCGTCAATTTATTTGAAAGAATACATCAAATTATTTGACTTTACTTACTTTTTAGTAAGACGAGTACAATAAATTATTACCGACGCAGTTTTCTAGTGCATATAATGTTTGAAAAGGTACACTTTACATGCATCAAATAATATTCGAATTTCTCAATCTATATATAATATATTCTATAGTAATAAAAATTGTAGAATAGATATAAAAATTAGTCTATTAAATCGAAATAAACATGCATAATCTAGAATTTCGAAGTATTAAGCATTAAAGAGAAGAGAAAAAAGACATTGTTGTTGTAAACAAAAACCAAGAAAAATTAATTAAAATAAAAGCTTTTTAAGACTTTAGATACTGAAATTACGTAAAAAAATGAGAATTGAGAAAAAAACAAATAATATAATGCCACTGTTACCAATATGTAATATTTTTTGAATTTAAATTCTACAAGGATATTATTGTTGGCATTTAAGGATAAAAATACCCACTTTCAGATTATATGTTATCATAGTGATGATTTAGAAGATAAACTAAAATAGAAAATATGATAACTGATATACAGAGCTAGCTTTTTTTTGTGTATATGCCCTATTTTCATAAAAAACGCATAATTAAATACTCAATGAATAGAATGATAGTTTTAAAGAAATTATTTCTTAAATAGTGAATAATTTTATCATAAAAATCGTATTATTTTATTTTCTTATCTAGAAAAAGGGGTAATTTTTTCAATAATCATTTATAATCAGTTGTGTTTCTGTATATTCAAAGGAAACATGTTGAGCATATAACACAGGTTTATAAAACCATAAAAATAAACTTTCGTATATTTTTCTTTTCTTTTAAGTTTTTTAAATGTATTTGCTTTGTATAATTCTATTCTTTGCAATAAGAAGTACATCTACGAGTTATTCTAGCATTATTTGATGATAAAAATAATATTAAATCCAAATTCATATAAAGTAACAATTTCAAACATGATTATACATTCTTATTAGAAAGAAAAAAAACAAAAACTAAGATTATTGTATGCAAAAGAAAAGCTAGATATATATTGACAATATAAGATAAAACGCCTTATAGAAGTTTAAGATCTTTTATAGATTACGATACGAATTGAATATATAGTAAGCAAATTAATATATTGAAATTTTTTTTTTATAGTTAAATAAAAAACAATTAATTTGATAATCAATTAGCGAATTTTGATTTCTAGCTATTAATAAATATCATATAAAGCTTTTTATTTACAATATATATTCTATGAATGCCAAGTATATAATTATTATGGAATAAGAATATTTAGATTATCTCTAGCTTAATAAAAAGTCAATAAAAAAAACTTCAATAATATTCTAGTAAAGCTGTAAAAGTATAAAAATTCAATTTATAAACATTTATATACTCATAATAATTACTCTTTCGATCAAATAATTTAAAATATTTAGATGTGCGTGCTAAAAGATATCTATTATAATTTTAGTTATGGAAGATAACTAACTATATAAAGCTTTATTTATAGTAAGAAGGGACAAAATTGGTCTAATATGTTTAAAATATTTTGTATAATAAAAAATAATAATAAAAGGATGCTCCGTTCTTCACGTTTTTGTGTCAAGCTATAATAAAAGCTACATAAATATTTGAATATCCATACATGAAAAGAATAAAATCTAAAAAAATATGTTGTATTTGGACTAAAAAACAGTATATTTCAAAAAAACAATAAATATATACAACAATTATATATAGCTTATATTCATAAAAACGAAATGTAAAAACAATATATTACAAACTTATATTAAAATAAAACAGTTAATTAGTATTTTATACTATGTTAAATTAATACCATTCAATAACACAAAAACCTAAATAAAAAAACAAAAAAAGAAGAGTTTTTTTGCAATTAACTCTTTTTTGAGTATGTTTATACATCATAAAAATAAAATGTTACGAACATGGATATAGTCAGTAATAAAAAAACCCGAAACGCAATGTGAATCTGCAAAAACGGATATAAACAAACAATAAAAGCTATCTCTTTTATATATTATATAGAATCTAATTATTGAGTATATACATCCTAAATTAAGAATTAAAATAAAATAAGAAGATATTTTTATGCAATTAAATATAAATATTGTCTTTATACGCATAATATCGCACAATGCAGTTAAAACGACGAAAAAAGACTGAATATTTACTTAGATACTGTGTATTTTGTGATTTTATAAATTAGCCAAACTGTTTATTAGAAACAGGGAAAAAATAATTACATTAAATTTTCGTGTTAAACTCGCAAAGAGTAAAAATATATTATAAAAGTTGTAGATGTAATAGAATCAAGTAAAAAATGAAATGTCGCAGAAAATATGGGTAAAAAAATCCATTTTTTATTGCTCCATAAAACTACTAATATGCCATTTTTATTGTTAATTGGATGCCATAACTTGTAATCTAGATTATTTTCTGAATAAATAGGATTTTTTTAGTACATAGAAAAAATCTCTGTATCATGTTTATGATACTAATTTTCATAAATAAAAATCATAAAAACATACAATTTAAATAATTTGAAACATATGAATTCTATACGAAAAACTATAATATTAAAAATATCATATAACAGAAATATCAAGTATAATTATCAAGAAAAACCAATATTTTTGTTAAATAATAAAGATAATCTTTAGATGCTTAATAATATATGAACGTAGTATTTACTTTATTTTTGCATGTTTTTATATAATATGCATGCTTAAAACAAAATTTAAAAATACAAAAATTGAATTATTCAAATTGTTTGAGATATAATGTTATAATCTAGCATTTATTTTGGTGTTTAAGAATGTACAATATGTGATAAAAGGATGTAAAAACTATAAAAGTAATCAAAAACATCAAATTTTATTCGAGAACAATAAACGATCTTAGATCCAAACATAACTGATTCATAGACAAATGAGCAAAAGATAATTGTGTAAAATATCATACATCTGATCGATATAATAAAAATATCGCTTCCTGCTTAAGAAAGGCTAGATTTTCCGAACAATTACCTTCTGAAGAATGCATAAGCCCAAGAAGCAGATAATTATACATCCTTAGCTTCTTCTACGTGTATAAAATACAAAATAAAAAAATCATAGTTTCACCCATGAAACCACCAGCAAAATACTAAAAACAGCTATATCACGTGTTTCAAATACATGCCATAAATTTCTCTGAATAATTCTTCAAATGTATTCTCAGAAAATAAATCAACAGCAAAATACATATATCTATAACAGTTTCTCTATCAAAAGTTAAAAACAGAAAAAAAAGTAGAATTTTTACCTATACAATATTTTACATTATAAATTACTTCTCATAATTCAAAACCACTAGTAGCTAGACCTTTGACCATACAACACTCCAGACAATATCATACGGCAAGTAAAGTCAATTTTTTCTACTTGTCTGCATTTATAAACTTCCACCCTATATATTCTGCACCCTTTTTTCTATTGGAACCGCAACGATAATAAAATCATCGAAAATATTATTGCCAATACATCAAAAACTTAGTACAATAAGATTTAGCTGCTAGCTCTACATGTCACAACAGATATAAAAATAAATATTTCATTTTATTTACACATTATCATATTTTAATTAATACGTCATTTATTTCCAACCATGTTATAAAACCAAGATAAAAATCTCTAAAATAAGAAGACCCGTCATATTTTTTAATGCCATGCTTAAATCTGCATTACCGCTTCCCTACCGCTTCTCTACCGCTTATTTTACCTTAAACAATAAGATTGCCATCATACATATCTTCTGCATGCACCAGCCTCAAACACTAAAGAGGGATTGTGTTTCACTCACCATACACATTGATCAATCTCCAAACTTATTATAAGTGTCAAGAAACACTTTCCTTATTAATTTTTCTTTTCGCATTTAAAAGCCTACGATTTCATAATCAACTAATCTTTTTTCGTCGTCTTTAAAAATTTAATTTAAAAGGGTAATTTTATAACTATCAATGTAGGATAATTCAAACATATTGGCATAAAATAAAAACATTCAAAACCATTTTCGATAATATGAAGGGTAGAGAAAATTAAATTGATGATTTTAAATATTCACATCAATGCGGGATAGGTCATATGCTATGCCATTAATATTAAAATATTATCTATTAAACCTTTTTTATGTTGATATTTCGGTTATAACAAATAAAACACTAGTTTTGGTATCCTGTTGTGGTGTGTTTTTTTATATATTATCTTTAAAGAAAGAAAATATCTCAATTGTAAAATATTACAAGTACGGATAATGATTTCGGAAAATAGAACAATATTAAATCCCAACCAAAATTGATATTATTTCGAATCAAAATTTCAGTATAAACTAGCATATGGCTTTCTCCGTAAAAAATATAAAAAAAATTATTATTATTTAATCACGTCTAGGTTCTAGAGAAACTATAATCAGCCAAAAAAATTAAAATGAAACATAAAAAAAAGGATATATTGGGGTTAAAAAATTAAGCATGACCGTCGAAATCTACAATTTATAAATATCTATATTATAAAAACATGAAACTTAAAATATGTAAAAGTACTAGCTTGACATATTTAATCATTTTTTATTTTTCTAATTAACAAATGATAGAGGTTTAAATCTATCTAATGCCTGTATAATTATTTGAAATATAGCTACACATTTTTTTAATTTTTAAAAAAATATATGTTTCATATTTTAGAGAGTATATAATACTGCCAAAAACATTTAAATGATCAATGAAACAAATAAAATTTACTTCATGTCAATGATCGAGGAATTAACACTTTTTTTATTTTACTAAATACAAACAATAATTACTTATTTATTTGTATACATCATATCTGCTCATAAAAAATATGATAAAAGCAGTTTAAAAACGAAAACTTCTAAATACGAACGGTTAAAGTATACATGTTACATTATAGATTATATAAAACTATTTCATTGTGTTCTTTATATTCATATGTGATACGCCGAATTTTTATATATAAAAAACTTAAAATTTAAATAATTATTTTACAATAAGAATCTAATATATCATGACAAGATTTTTTATAATAATAAGTAAATACACTAATCTTATGATATTATGTGTGTCGCAAAAAAAAATATACACGCATAGTATAATAACAATTTTCAAAAGATTAGATTCATTATCCAAATAAATAGCCAAGACATTTTAATATGAATTGTTTTTATATTGTGCAAAATATAGTTAGTTTATTCGTATAATCTTTATATAATATTATTTTTCTAATATTATTAAATTATATATATGATGTTGGATATAACAACTAATTCTACTAGATTTTAATAATATAAGAAGAGTTATACAAAAAAAACCAAAAAAATAAAATATATAAACCTTAATTTATATAATGAATTTGATTTCTATAAGTTCAATTGTTCATCATTAAGAAGTATAGTCCCGTCGTCAAATATAAGATAATCTTTAGAATTTAGTTCTTTTAACACCTTTATCCATATTTCACGGGATAAAGTATTAGCGATAGATTCTATTAACCCTCTCTTTCTAAAAAATGTCTGATATAAAGATCTCTCTTTTATAGAATTTATCTTGTTTTTACATAAATATTTTACTATTTTAGAATAATAGAAAGAACTAAGACGCGATATATCGTCATAAAATTGTAAATTTTTAAACTTGCCTTGCTTTACATACTCGTTAACACGTATATTAAAACTATTGAGGTCTTCATCCTTTTCTTCATCATTACATGGAGTCACAATAGTCGTTCCTTTTGTAGAAGACTCTTGTTTATTTTCACACCTTTTTATACATATTTTCTTTTCTGATTTTATATCATCATCGCAAATAATTTTTCTTTGATTCCTGTTTTTTTTGATATTGTTGCATGATTCTTTGTTATAACTTTCTTCGGCTTGATTTTTTATAATCATATCAACTTTACCATCATCTTCTAAATGACTGCTCTCAGATTCATATTTATGATCCTCTGTTTTTTGTAATTTTTTATGGTACTCTGATCTCATGGGTGTATTTTCAATGCATGATTTGTATTTTTTTGGTATTTCCTCTTTTAGGCATATTTTTCTCCCGCGATATTCATGAATGTCATTTCTAATTTGCGGCATTGTGACTTTTTTATTTTCGACTCTTTCTAATCGCTCAATGCATTGATAAATCTTACCTAATTCATCAAAAAGGTCAAAATTTAGCATTTCGTTATTAATATGTCCACTTTCGATATTTTGAATATGGTTCATGAACTTTTTTCTTTTTGTTGCAATTTTACGTTTCAAATAATTTAAATCATTGACTGTTTTTATATTTGCATGGGTGTGTTTATTCATTTCCTCTTTCATTGTATCTATTTTCTCTGTGTTTTTCTTTATAGTTTCGACTATTTTTTCTTTAAAATTTGCATATATATTCTCTAAATCGCACGGACTTTCTATTTCCACACTTAATTGTGACTGACTGTGGGTTTTAGTACATGTGGTACTCACTATTGGAGCATTAGACAACTGCTTTTCGCTTATTGTTGCTTGTTCTTTTGTAATTTTATTCTGAGGTAATTGTGATATATTTTCATGATAATTGCTTTCTTTTATTTCCGATTCGGGGTCAAGGACTATTTCAGTTCTGGAATCTGTTTCCAAACTATTTATATTTTCCAAAAAAAACTTCTCAAACTCTTCTCTTATATTCTGACTGTTTATTGGGGCTAAAGCCAATTGATTTAAATTTTCTTTACATTTATTGAGCTTTTCAATTGATCCCAAATTGTTTGATAGTAAATTTTCTGTTGTATTTAGGACTAACGTAAAATCCTCTAAGTTTTCACCTGCAGAGTATGTTGCATTATCTATAACTGCCTTTAAGTTTTGCCTTGGAATTACTATTTCGTTCTCATAAGATTCTCTTACACTATATTCTGGTTCAGCATGTAGATAATCATTCCCCCAATCATTGTCATAATCATTGTCGACTTCAGCATTATTATGTACATTTTCATGTATTATATCATTCCGTATATTTCTCGCATTATTAAGCACTGGATTTGGCGGAAGAATGAGATCTGTTCTATCATAAGAAGATGGATGTGTTATTCTTTCAGCTTTAAAATCATCGTTTCTGCTTATATTATACCATTCAGTCATATTATGATCACTTTTATGTTTATACTGTATATTCGTTTTTGAATACTCTTCTTCAAATACTTCGTTTTGATCTTCATAGGTATTGTATAAATTTGTTGGATTTTCATTTTCATCGTCTATAAAAATTTTTAAATCTTCTAATTGTTCATAATAATGAGCAGCTGTTTTTTTCACGTAATTCCGTTTAGAAATTTTGCATATATATGCATCGAACATCATAGCTAGTTCCAAACTCATTGTAATATAATTTTTGAGGTATGGCGCGTATTTTTTCATCACCTCGCGAAAACTTAGCGAGTCAACATCAATATAGGAGGCTCTCTTTCGCAAATCACTAATCATTTTTACAGTCTTTATTCTTTTATCGCTTATTGGGCGAATTATATTTCTAATTTTTCTTGTGTTCATGAGACCACACATTCCTAATCTCACATCATAATAAATGGATTTATAATTTATCCTTTTGTTTAAGTTAATTTTGCTTTTGTAATCACAAACATGTATGTTATACCCTATCCATGCGTTGAATTTTATTTCTGTGGGATAAAAAGTTCTGGTGTCAAAATCTTCATCTTTATTAGACATAATCCAATTTTCGAAAAGTTGCACAGTAGACTTTGTATCAACTTGAACTATATTATTTGATATTTTCACCAAGAAATACTGCTCGTTGCGATCCTTTTTATAAGCTTTAAAACCAAATGAATGTTTTCTTTTTAAAAATGCAGTTTTTAAACCCAACACAATATTCTCTGATGTTTGATTGTGCTCATTTTTGATCAGCTGAATTTGTTGAAAAAATTGTGACATTCTATTGTTTTCATTTGCTGAAATTAAATCCATAAAATAATCGGAAATACTAATTGTCTGGTTAGTATCAAGATGATTTTGGATATAATCAATATCTGTTTTATATATAAGATCGAAATCAATTTTATATGCAGTTGTCAACTCTTTTATAAGTTGCTTATATATCAAATCGTAAGAAATAACGATGTCATTATCAATGACTTCTAGATTCTCAATTGCCATCTTTCTGACTGTAGGATGTGTTCCTAATGAGTGCTCTATTAAATTTTTGGTCATCCTAAAACGATTTCTATGTACATAGTCATCATCACACAGCTCTTTTACTTCATTCAGAAGTCTCTCATCAAGAATAAAAATTTCATTTTTGAGATTTTCTTTATGAAAAAGGGGCATGAAAAAGTTATCCAAATATTTTGGATTTCTTGAATCTTTGATGTACTTTTCCACAAAAAAGTTTTCAAGAATGACTAAGTACAATAAAGAATCAATTTTATAATATTCACGAGAAATTTCAGATGAAACTGTCTCAAAACTTTTTTTAATGCTACTAAATAGCATTTTAGCGTCTATTACATTAACCATGGCTTTTTCACAAAAAGAATGCAAAATAGATTCAGCCTCTACAAAGGCCACTGAATCAATACAAACTTCGAATCTTAATTCGTTTTGGGTCTTGCTAGCGATTTCTATGGATTCTCTAACGATATCTAAAGATTTTAAACAATCCCATTTGGGATTCATCAAAATATGAGATAAGCATTTGTTCAAACTATTTTTTTTTATAAAATCTTGCCTATACGACCTCGGACATATATACGACCCCAGTGATTGGTATAAATTAAGTTTTAAAAATCCATCTCTTGTTATTTGGCAGCTTGTGCCTTCCGGATAAATGGCATTCAATACTTCTTTTTTTTTACATTGAGTTATAACTTTTTTGTTCAAGTTCGTAATTAATTCGGAACCAAATAAATTGTATGTATGATCTTTTGATTCTACGTGAAAATTTTCAGCTGCCAATGCTATCACTACATGACGATTTTTATTTTTTTTTATACTCTGTGTTATACTTAGTGCAATATCTAGATAAAAAATGCTGTTAAGGTCCAATGAAAATGCACTTC